>NC_091470.1:337856730-338156730 GCF_036971445.1 Narcine bancroftii | reverse complement strand
TGACGGGCCGGCGCCAATGCATTTGCAAAGCATTCTGGGATTTGTAGTATTAGCTGTGCATGCACTATACTGGCGCGGCGGCCAGCGGGCCAGCTCTAATACATATTTGATATGATCTTGCGGGCCAAATATAATTATATCACGGGCCAAATTTGGCCCGCGGGCCTGAGTTTGACATGTGTGCTTTAGAGAATGGGATTGAAAAGGGACCAAAAGAATAGAAAATTGATTTTTGGGAAATAAATTATTATCTTTTGAACAAATGAAGGACAAATATAATATAACTCACGATACAATGTTTGCATACCACCAACTGAAAACCTCCTTGAAGGACAAATTGGGAACACTATCAGTCTCTTAAACAACAGACTCAATTAGAGACTCATCTAAATATTTTACTTTGCACATTATTTATACATTATTTGTATATTGCACAGTTAGTTTGTTTACATTTCTCTCTTGTATATGTACTTTTTCTTGCATACAGGTTGCAATTATGAATTCTACCTGACCCTCAGCAAAAAGGATCTTCAGGTTGTACGCAATGTCATGTTATGTACCCTGACAATAAATTTGAACTTAAACTTTACATTGGGAGCTTAAAAAACTCAAACTAGCAAGAAAGGACTGAGACTCTTGCTCAGAGTTATTTGCCCAACGTTTTTAGTCTACCACTATAACCAATTAACATTCATCATGCAATACTATGTTCTCATGTGTTGAAGGATTGAATTATCTAAATATTAAGAACCACCATCACCAACTTTCGCTGTATTGTATTAATTGCCCTTTAAATTAACAATAAATAAGTGAATTTTTCTTAGTATTTATCAGTTAGGATTATGATTTATTGACAGTTCATAGAATGGACAAATCAGAAACAAGGACACCACTTCATTTTCTTCTTGTGAATAAAACATATTACTGTACATCAAAGCAAAATAATAAATAGCTATGAAAATGAATATTAAAAGTCTTTCCTGCTTCCATATTTAAAACTCTTTAGATTTCATTTTTATGATTGGGCATGCCTGAATTGTGGTCGGTATCAGAGAAGGTGAACATTATGGAAACAAAATTTATATTAAAAAAAACTATAATTGAGAATTTCTACACCAAAGTAAAATTGGCTTTATCATCCTTTATTCAACAAAAGAGCTTAAAGCATTTAACAGCAAAATATTTTTTGTAACTTTATTTATGTTGTTCAAAAAACAATTAGTACATAACATATACAACAATTAACTCTAAACATGAACATTAATTTTTATATATAGAGAAAAAAAGAGAAAAAAAAAAGAAAAGAAAAGAACCCCCCCCCCCCAGCCAACTCTCCTAAGGAGAGTCATAAAGAAAGAAAAAAAAATTAAAAAATTAAGCATACATATTAAGATCTAATCAATTTAAATTGAAATGTAAATATTCTGAATATAACAACCACTTATTAATAAAAAACTATCACATTATCAAAATTATCACATGAAACATATGTAATTTTTTCCATTATTAAACAATATTTCATCTCATAAATGCCATCTATTATTCGTATCTTTCCACGTACTAGCAATACATTTTTTTGCTACAGATAAAGCTAAATATACAAAAGCAAGTTGAAACTTATCTAATTTAACAGCAAAATATAATCACAGGTCAGTGGGAATAATGACTTTGCTTGGAAATAAATATTGAGATATGAAACTTCTCACACCAGTCTGTACTAAAGTCAAATTTTCCATGTACCACAGTAATAAAAACCCATAGATTGTGAGAGCAAGAACTAGCACAGCAACTTTATTTAAAAGGCTCCTAAATTCATTTCCATGATTAATGAAGTCCAATACACCATATACCTTCTTAACCACAGAGTCAACCTGCGCAGCTGCTTTGAGTGTCCTATGGACTCAAACCTTAAGATCCCTCAGATCCTTCACACAGCCAAGAGTCTATTCATTAATACTATATTCTGCCATCATATTTGACCTTCCAAAGTGAACTAATTCACACTTATCTGGGTCCATCTGCCACTTCTCAGCTCAATTTTGCATCCCATCAGTGTCCTGTTATAACCTCTGACAGCCCTCTATACTATCCACAGCACCCTCAACATTTGTGTCATCAACAAACTTACTAATCCGTCCCTCCACTTCCTCATCCAGAAAATTTATAAAAAATCATGAAAAGTAAGGGCCCCAGAACAGATTCCTGAGGCGCGCCACTGATCAGCAACTTCCATGCAGAATATAACCATATAACAGCTTACAGCATGGAAACAGGCCATGTCGGCCCTTCGAGTCAGCACTGGTTCACTAGAACAACTCCACTAGCTCAACCCTCCTGCTCTCCACCCATAACCCTCCAACACCTTCACCTCCATGTACACATCCAACATTCTCTTAAATGACAGAAGGGACCCTGCTGCAACTATCTCATTTGGAAGATCATTACATTCTGGCACCACTTGCTGAGTGAAAAAGCATCCTCTAATATTTCTCCTAAAGTGTTGCTCCCTTACCCTTAACTCATGGCCTCTTGTTCCAACCTCCCCTGCCCTCAGGGGAAAGAGTCTGTTTATGTCTAGTCTATCAATTCCTTTCATAATTTTAAATACTTCTATCAAGTCCCCTCTCAGTCACTACAATCATCAAGATCCTTTTCCATAGTGAATACTGAAGTAAAGTATTAAGTACCTCTGCAATTTCCTCTGGTTCTATGCACCCTTTCCCACTGTCATACTTGATTGGTCCTATTCTTTCACATCTTATCCTCTTGCTCTTCATATACTTGTTGTATGTCTTGGGGTTTTTCTTAATCCTGCCCACTGAGGTCTTCTCATGGCCCCTTCTGGCTCTCCTAATTTCCTTTTAAATTCCTTCCTATTAGCCTTATAATATTCTAGATTGCTAGCATTACCTAGTTCTCTGATCCTTTTGTAAACTTTCCTTTTCTTCTTGACTAGATTTACACCACATTTCCTGTAATCATAAATTCCCTGTTTCATTGGAACACACCTATGCAGAACTCCACACCAATATCCCCATAACATTTGCCACATTCTTCCGTATTTTCCCTGAGAACATCTGTTCCCAATTTAAGCTTCCAATTTCCTGCCGAATTGCCTCATAATTCCCCTTACTCCAATTAAATGCTTTTCTATCTTGTCTGTTCCTAACTCTCTCCAAAGGAGTCTCTCCTCTTGTAGCTTATCTACATGTTGTGTCAAGAATCCTTCCTGAACATACCTAACAAACTCTACCCCATCTCAACCCCTGCCTCTATTGATGCCAATCGATATTTGGGAAATTAAAATCTCCCATCACGACAACTCTGTTATTATTTCGCCTTTCCAGGATCTGTTTCCCTTTCTGCTCCTCGATATCCCTGTTACTACTGTGCAGCCTATAAAAAATATTCAGTAAAGTTATTGATCCCATCCTGTTCCTAACTTCCACCCACAGAGACTCTGTAGACAATCTCTCCATGATGTCCACCTTTTCTGCAGCCATGACTATCTCTGATCAACGTTGCCACGCCTCCACCTCTTTTGCCTCCCTTTCTGTCCTTTCTGAAACATCTAAAACCCAACATTTTAAGTAACCATTCCTGTCTCTGAACCACCCAAGTCTTTGTAATGGCCTCAACATCATATCTCCAAGTACTGATCCACGTTCTCAGCTCATCCGCTTTGTTCACAATTCTCCTTGTGTTAAAATAGATACATCTCAAACTGTCCATCTGAGCACGTCCCTTATCTATTACCTGCCTATCCCCCCTCACACATGGTCTCAAAGCTTTCTCTATTTGTGAGTCAGCCACCTCTTCAGTTCATTTTCCACCCCCCAACAATTCTAGTTTAAACTCTCCTCAGTAGCCTTAGCAAACCTCCCCAACAGGATATTGGTTCCACTGGGATTCAAGTGCAACCTGTCCTTTTTATATAGGACACACCTGCCCCAAAAGAGGTCCCAATAATCCAGAAATCTGAACCCCTGGCACCCGCTCCAGTCCCTCCATCTCATTCTATTCCTAGACTCTGTCGCTTGGCACAGTCAGTAATACCGAGATTATTACCTTTGCGGCCCTGCTTCTCAACTTCCTTCCTAACTCCCTGTGGTTTTTTTTTCAGGACCTTTTCCCTTTTTTCTACCTATGTCATTGCAACCAATATGTATCATAACCTCTGGCTGTTTTTGCTCTCACTACAGGATATCTTGGATGCGATCTGAAGCATCCCGGACCCTAAGAAAAACCAGAAGAAAGAATTCACAAGGACGTTCCAAAGACTCGAAGGTTTGAGTTACAAGGATAGGTTGAATGGGCTGGGACCATTACCCTTGGAACATAGCAGGATGAGGGGTGACCTTCTAAAGATATAAATAATAATGAGGGGCATAGATGCACAGATAAAGTGAATAGTCACAGTCCTTTTGCAAAGGTAGGGAGTTCACTGGGTTTAAGATAAGAGGGGAAAAATTTATAAGGACCTGAGTGGTAACTCTTTCACTCAGAGGGTGGTGGTGTGTAATGGAATGAGCTGCCAGAGAAAGCTGTAAAGGGAAGCACAAAAGATGTTTAGAGGTCTATTTAGATAGAAAATGTTTGGAAGCATAAGGGCCAAAAGAAGGCAAATGGGACTATCTCAGAAAAACATCCTGGCAACAGTGGATGAAAGGTCTGTTTTGCTCTATGACCTTATGACTCTGTCAACCGATATTGAAAACGGTAATGCATGATTAGACTATTTCCAGTCCATGAAATAGTCATGTGTGGAACAAGTATTACTTATCATCCTGATCTAATCTTTGTGACGTTTGTTGGAGAGGCCAAATTTGGAGTATTGTGTTGTACAAACTCAATGCTGGAGAAACTCAGCTGGTCAAAGAGTGTCCTTTATATAGCAAAGATAAGAATAAACATAACTGACGTGTTGGGAGTATTGTGTGCAGTTTTGGTCACTTAACTACAGGAAAGATATCAATAAGATTGAAAGAGTGTGGAGAAGATTTACTGGGATGTTTCCAGGACTTCAAGAACTGAGTTGGAGGGGAAGATTAATCAGGTTAGGATTTTATTGCCTGGAGCATAGAAGAATGATCCAGATGCAGTGTTATGATCCAGATTCATGAATGAGGAGAGATTTGATAGAGATGTTTAGAGGATACGAAGGACTGTGCATTGGGTGCAGGTCAGTGGAACTAGGCAGAATAATAGTTGGGCACAGACTAGAAGGGCTTGTTTTCTGTACTGTGGTTCTATTGCAAATCCATGAAGTTGTTTCTTAAATGTGACATACAACTGTCTAAAATCTCTATAATAACAGAACCTAGCACTTTGCTACAGTGGCCTACCATTCCTTCTTGAGTCAAGTGCATTATTTGCTATTGTATAGGATGATTCAGTATAGAATAACCCCCAGAATTTCTACCTAAAATGGAGGTGGCATCGTTAGTGTAGTGGTTAGAGCAATGCTGTTACTGCGCCAGCAACCCGAGTTCTAATCCAGCGCCATCCATAAGGAGTTTGTACATCCACCAAGTGTCTGTGTGGGCCCCCCTACCAAGGGGCTCCAGCTTCCTCCCAGCCTTCAAAACGTACTGGGAGTTGTAGGTCAATCGGGTGTAATTGGGTGGTATGGCCTCATGGGCCGAAAGGGCCTGATACCATGATGTATGTATAATTTAATTAGTCGCACCTGCAATGCCACAATATTTCTTTTGAGAAAAAATGTGGATCTAAGTGACCACTTGCAAACATTAAGTATATTAGCGAGAAAGTGGAATTAAAATAAGTTCTTTTGTGACACCAAAAATAGTCGAATGGAATAAATAATATCTGTCACCGTTACTTGTATGATTCCAGGGCAAGCTCTTTTCATGTGAAATCAACCAATAATTTCATGATATATTACCTCTAAGCTTAAATTTTTCATTATTGATACCTTGAAAAGGACAGAAAATGAAATAATATAAGATTGAAATTCACCCTCAGGTAAATATTACCATTTGAGATGGTTCGGATAATGGAATAATAAGACAGAGGGGACTGCTATTCAGAGTTGCCAATACAGGAAAAACCTGTGTTTCTTCCTTTCTTCATGACTCTTTCCTCAGAGTTTGCTATAAACGTTCTTCTAGACTGCATTTCAATATCATTTCCAATATAAATATAACTCTATACATGTTCGAGTGAAATGAAGGGCCACAGCACATCTTTTGCTAAAGATAATTAAACTGCAAAACAAAAGAGCCCTTACCTGAACCTTTGGCATAACAAAATGTAAAGTATGGCTCATATTATTGTATAATGGTAGAGATAATTAATGAAGATAGATGTGAATATTCTGTGTAGGCACTACACCCCATTAAACACACAAAGGCAGCCAATGACTCACGAGGTCCTGAAATTAAAATAATAATTTTAACAGATTGAATAGTTTAAAGATTTGTAATTTTCCACGCAAAATCTGCTAGAATCCTGTCCTGCATTAGTTATTTTTGTAATTATTTCTCGTTGTTGTCAGAGAGTTTCAATAAGCTGGTATTGGAAAGACTTTTGAAGTGTAACCAGTGCTAGATATCAGGGCCCAAACAATTTGACATTGAAATTGACTGCAATGACTGACATGTAAATTTCTCATCACTGAGACACAATGGAAAACTGCAGAGATGAAAACCTATCCCTGCTCGTGATGGATGGCATCTAAAGGAAAAAAATGCAAGGTTTCACCAGGGACTGCATCGGAAGCCACAAGAGATAGTAAAAAAAATAAGGTTACTTGTTTTCTTTGGAACTGAACTGGTTCAGTGCAAGTTTATTAAAACGATTCAAAACTTTGCAGAGTTTTGATAAAATAAATGAGAACAGTTAATAACAAAGAGCATACATTTAAGATGGTTTACTAATTAAAATGGGAATATTCTTTAAGATGGGAAGTTGTATGATCCAGTCTGAGAAAGTAGTAAAGCTTATTCAATTAATATCAATGTTTCAAATGAATATTAGAGGTATTTTTATAACCATATACAACCATATAACAATATAACAATTTACAGTAAGGAAGCAGGCCATATTGGACGTTCTCGTCCACACCAATTTACGTGAAACTCCACTCCCATCACAAAAATAAATTGCCAGTTTGTGAAGAGCATGGAGGGTGAGGGTGGGTTATGTATGGGATTAATTGATCAACCTTTCTTTGAATGAGTCCAAAAATAATGGGCCAAATGGACTCCCTCTTCTAAATAATTCTATGATCCTAAGTCCAAGATGTAACACCAAACTGAGCAGTAATTGTGAGATAGAGGAGACTTTCAAGTGTTACTTGGAATAGATGACTTCCTTCCAAATACATAGTGACTAGACTTTCAGAATCCACACCAACAATTAATTACCACTATCCAAAGGTTGCAAGTTCAAAGCTTACTTTAGTACAATGTTGAGGAGATTTAGTGGGATAATCCATTGTCAAAGATATCAGCATTTTTTTGGTAAAATTTTGTTTTATCAATTGCCATCCTTTCCTGGCTATAATTGCATTTGAGAAGAAAATAATGAGCTGCCATTTTGAGCTGCAGCAAAGCCCTTGGTGAAGACTTGCCCTCAAATTCCAAGTCTATGACACAGTAACCATGGTGGAATGATGTACATGACCAAGTCAGGATGGCCTGTGAGAGGATGCTGGATATAAGGGTGTCTTTTGGTATCCTTCTCTTCTTGAGGTCTTGGACTTGGGAACATTTCTGGCAAGACCCTTGAGAGGCTGAGAAGTACAGGTGCATAATTCCATGAATGTGTCAGCTCAGCTGGATGGGGTGGTGAAGACGGCATTTGGCACACTCGCCTTCACTAGGTGAGGTAGTGAATGCCAAAGTTAGGACCTCATGATACACCTGAATAAGGTGTTGATGAGTCCACACTTGGAATATTGTGTGCAGCATAGCCCATAGAACGGGTATAGCTCAGCCACAGGCCCTCCAGCCCATGGCTCTGTGGCCAGCATGTTGTCCAATCCAATCTAAATTCTGAAATAGGCAACAGGAAGAATAAGTTGTAAAGGCTGCAGATTAAATTCATCAGGATATTACCAGGAATAGAAAGCTTCAATTATAGGAAGAGGTTGGATAGCTTGGACTTAAAAGGAGGGTAAGGGTGAATCATAATCACGAGAAATAAATATGATAAATGAGATCAAGTTAATGCTCATAGTATGGAAATGGAGGGCATATTTCAAGGAATATTTTCTTCTTTCTTTGGCTTGGCTTCGCGGACGAAGATTTATGGAGGGGGTAAATGTCCACGTCAGCTGCAGGCTCGTTTGTGGCTGACAAGTCCGATGCGGGACAGGACAGGAATATAGGACATAAGTTTCAGGAGAGAGGGGGGAGATTTAAGGACATGGGGCGCGGCCATGTGATGAAACTGAGCAGATGCATTTTGACTGAGGTCTCAGTGAAGAGTTTCTAAAAGATGACTCAAAAGTAATTTGAGTTTTTATATTCTACAAAAGTTTATTTGTACTGATAATTAACGAAGACAACAGAAGAAACATCCAAACAAAGGTTAGAAGAGGCTCCGAGTTCACCTGATAGTCGAAAAGGAGATGCCATGAACTTCAGGAGCATCTGCCCAGGAACTACAGAAAATCCTCCGAGGGATGGAATCCTTGGATTCGTACACGGCTTGAAAACATTGAAGGAGAGACAAAAGAGCTAACAGACTCAATCAAGGATATGGGCGAGTCAATTACTGATTTAATGGAACGAATGAGCAATGCTGAGGGAGACTTGGGAAAGCATGATAAGAAACTGGAAGAACTGCATGACCAAGAAAAACAGTGGATGATTGATAAAAAAGCACTCCTTGACCATTTTGAGAACTTCAGCAGACAAAATAATATATGCATAATTGGTTTAAAAGGTGTTGAAAGATGAGATGTGGTTAAATTGAATCCTGGATTCCTGATATACTTTATATACCATTGTTAATGGTTTAAATTGAAAAATCAGGTTTAAGAAGGTCTTATCTCACTTTTAAAAATTGCTGGAAACACATCTTACTAAGGTGGAACTCGACAAGTTAAATAAAGAATGGGTGTGCAGGTTTTCTCTTCATCATTTAATTCTAAGGCAAGAGGGTTTGCAAATCCCACAAACAAAAATGTTCTGGTTGCTGTAGTGAATATATCAAAAGAACAAGCAGGGAGATATGTGATAGTAAACTGCAAGATTTATTCAGAATTATAGATGTTTATAAATATTTATGTGCCAAACTATGATGATGAAGCCTTTATGAAGGATATATTTTTGAAAGCTGAAAAGGAAGACAAAATATTTTAATAGGAAGAGACTTTAATCTCTGTTTGGATCCAATATTGGATATAACTGCAAGAACAATAACCAGGGCTAAAATGACATTATCCTATATGAAGGATTTAAAATTGATTAATATATGGATGCATCTTAATCCAACGGAGAGGGATTACTTTTTACTCAAGGGTGCATGATGCACACACAAGAAACAATTTATTTTTAATGTCAGCCAGATACAAAAACAGGGTGATGAAATCAGAATATTTATTGAGGTTACTTTCTGGCCACTCAGCGCATATGTTGACTATTTCAATAGTGGAGAAACGAGAAGGTGTTTATAGATGGTGTCTGATTCCTACAATGTTAAAATGGGAGGATTTTAAACAATTTATTAGGTGTCAAAGAGAATTTTTTTACATAACAAATCTGGGTTCAACAGGTAAATGCTTATTAATATGGGATACAATTAAGACTTTTTTGAGAGGACAGATTATTTCATTTATGAAAAATGTGAAGAGGGAATATAATGCAGAATTCAATAAGTTAGAAAGAGAGATACTAGAACTAGAAAAAGAATATCAGAAAACAGGTGAACAGGATAAATATAGAACAATGAAGAATTAAAAAAATATATTATAATACTTTACAAACATACCAAATAACATCATATAACAATTACAGTATGGAAACAGGCCATCTCACTCCCTCTAGACCACACGATTTAAGTCATCTCCTCTCATCCCACCTACCTGCTCCCTGTACATAACCCTCCAAACCCCTCACATCCATCCACTTATCCAACCTTCTCTTAAATGACAAAATTGACCCTGCTGCAACTACCTCTTATGGAAGGTCATTCCACTCAGCCACCACACTCTAAGTGAAGAAGCTCCCTCTCATGTTATTTCTAACGATAATTATATGAGTGGAATGAAAAAGGTTCAGAACCACTTCTCTAGATACAGAAAAGGCATTTAACTGATTAGAATGGCCGTTTTTATTTAAAACATTGGAGAATCTTGGTATAGAAAGGGAATTTATTAATTGGTTTAAGGCACACTGCTATAACCCAAAGGCAAAGATAATTATGAATAATCAAATGTTTACTGTATTCCCTTTGAGTAGATCGAGTAGGCAAGAATGTCCTCCAAATCCAGCACTGTTTGTAATGGCAATTGAATCTCTAGCCGAAATTATTAGAACAGTGCTTGAGATTAAAGGCTTCATGGTCGGACAGAATGAGCACAAAATTTATTGTAATCGTCAGATCCAGAAGAATCCCTGGAAAAATTACAGGAGATTGTTAGAAAATATGACAGTGTCTGCTTACAAAACTAATATGGATAAAAGTGAAATAATGGCCTTAACAAACCACAATTATGAGAGATATTAAAGAGGTAGCAGGTTTAAATAGAAAACAGAGAATTAAATATTTGGGGTTAGTAATGACAATAATTTACAACATTTGTATAACTACATCCCTCTGCTTAGTAAAATAGAACAGGACTAAGAAAAATGGAAGGATTTGTCATTAACATTAAGGAGAAGAGTGAGTTGTGTAAAGATGAAAGTGATGGCCATGACTTCAATACTTGTTCCGATCATTGCCTATAGCTGTATCCAATTTTGTTTTAATTGTTAAACAATCAAGAAAGAATATTCCTATGCAAACATTGTACCATGAGTTATTCCATATTTGTATTTCTTTTGTTCAAATAATAATAAATTATTTCCCAAAAAATAATTTTCTATTCTTTTAATTCCTTTTCTCTCCCATTCTCTAAAGGAAAGGTTATCTATCGTGAAAGGGACTAGTTGATTTTGCATCAATAATAATTTTGGTACTTGGTAATTTGTTTTTTTTTTCCTTTCTACGTGAATCTTCTTCCATATGTTGAGTAAATGGTGCAGTACTGGTGAACTTCTATGTTGCACCAGTTTTTCATCCAACATAAAATATATATTCTAGTACCTTCTTCCCTATTTTATCTAGCTCTATCTTGGTCCAATCTGGTTTTTCCTTTGTTTGATAAAAACCTGATAGATACCTTAATTGTGCTGCTCTATAATAATTTTTAAAGTTTTATAGCTGCAAACCACCTTGCATTTACCACTCTGTTAATTTATCTAGCGCTATCCTTGGTTTCCCCTCTTTCCATAAGAATGTCCTTATTAGTTCATTGAAGAATTTCTCTGTTAAGGGAATTGGTAATGATTGAAATAGGTATTGTATCCTTGGGAAGATTCATTTTAATGCAATTTACCCTCCCTATCAGTGTTAGTGGCAATTCTTTCCAATTTCTTCATTAATGGCTGATAATTTAATTTGTATAGGTGGCCTAAATTATTATCTAATCTAATACCTAGGTATTGGATTGATTGTGTTTGCCATTTAAATGATGATTCTTTTTTAAACTCTGTGTAATCCGCATTATTCATTGGTATCGCTTCACTTTTATTTGTACACCAGCTGAAAACCTACTTAAAGGACAAATTGGGAAGCAGACTGAGATTACCAGAAGGAAGCAGTTTTGAATATGTGATTACAGAAACAACGATAATAAAAAGATTTATAACAAACATGTACATCAAGCTGAAAGAGATAGAAAATGATGAATAAGCTATAAACCCAAACAAAAGTGGGAAAAAGATTAAAACATTAAGATAAAAAATGAAATATGGGAAAAGTTATGCTCCAGAACTATGAAAAATATAATAAATATGAGGTTACGCATGATACAATATAATTGGTTACACAGGCTATATATCACATCCCAAAAGTTAAATAAATGGGATCCAACATTATCGATAGATATTTTCACTGTAAGAAGGAAATGGGAACAACAGTACATGCAATTTGGGCATGTGAGAAAGTGAAAAATTTTTGGGAAGAACGAAATCAGGTTTTAAATAAAATCACAAAAAGCAACATACCAAAAAATCCAGAGATCTTTCTTCTAAGTAATATAAGAAGTAAAGAATTAGGACTCAAACTGGATGAAGCACAAAAAAGATTTATTATGATAGCCTTAGCTGTAGCAAAAAAATGTATAATGTCAACTTGGAAATCAGAAGAGAGCCTGAGAGTACAGCAATGGTACATAGAAATGAATAAATGTATTCCATTGGAAAAAATAGCATATAATTTAAAAAATAAAGTCACATTATTTGAATAAATTTTGGAACCATACAAGGAACACAATAGAGAGGCCCTACCGTTGACCTCCACCCCCTAAAATGATAGAATGAGAAGAAGACGAAATGTCCTGATCTAGTGTGTAAAAGTAGATGACACAATTTTCTTGTTTATTTTCATTGTGTGATGACATTGTTTAATGGGTTTATTGTATTGTATATGTTGAATGTTTAACTGGTTTGGAGGGGGGTGGGAAGGAGGGAGGGAAGGGAGAGGGGAAAAAAAGGGGAGTAAATGCCACTGTGTATATTCAAGAGGGAAATATTTGTGTGTATTTTGATTAATATGGTTCATAGTGTGAATTTTTTTTTTTAATTTAAAAAAGAAAGAATATTCCTATGGAATAACAAAGTGCCCAGAATTGCATTGTAAAAACTAACCTAGGATTATAAAGTAGGTGACTGAGACTTCCAGATTTTGAAAATATTTAGCTGCACAAACAAGATTTTTAGCATCTTTTTTTGAACAGAACCCACTGTCAGAAATAAAACTTCTCACACATGAGTCTCTTTAAAACTGATGACACGACAAGCTTTATTTACAAGTCTGCAGAGTTGGACTCAACTGGTTTCTCACCAGTTAAGCCCCGATACATACAGTGCATTGATTTTTATACCTTTATTGTTTGCCCTTCCCCTTCTTATTAATACTGTTTTAATTGGTTAGTATTGCAAAAGCATTCTAAGTATAACTGCATTTTTAATTATCACGTTCGTTACGTACGCTGTGAACTCTACATACACTAAATTCTGTTTCTCACCCTTCTTATCAATCCTTTGTCTCCTGCATGTCTCTCACTATGACCATGAAAAGATAGGTTTTTAAAAAAACATATTCAGCTTTTGTCCTTGGCTGCTAGTAAGCTCCCTGTCCGTTCTGGCTTCCCTTTTTATGATTAATCATCACATTTTAACTTGAGTCATTTTAACCTAAATTCTCTATATAACAATCCACCCCTTTCTCTCTTTAAAATGTGTGTAATATATATAGATATGAATTCATCCGTGGACCCCCGCAGACCCAACAATTGGTTACATTAAAAGTTCCTGCAATTTTAGTTGCAAGATCTACAAAAAGGTTATTTCCCCCAACTGCATGACCGAAACTTTCATGGTTATTTGGATGGACTCGAACTAAGTCCGGCTGTCTTAAAGGGACAGGCAATTTCGGGTGTGGAGTGTAACTTCTCATTGGAACAGTACGTTGGTGTATGCAAAACCAGAGTCCATCAGGGCATGGTGGGCTTGAGTCACCTTTCCAACCGTTAAGAGGGAAAGGAGTGGTATTAGGAATCTGTATATAATGACCCATATTATTTCCTTCTTTTTCCACACAAGGGGTATATGGATGTTGGGTGGTATTTTCTGCCCAACATTTCTCAGGAACTGAGGTATGGGAAATGAAATTACCTTCCTTTCTTCCCCAAATGTGGTCCTGAAACAGGACCACTGTATCTCTGCATTTCTTACATTTCACACCTGATAAAGACATAGGCAAACTAAGAAAAATCAAAGAACATAACAATAACATTGTGAATTAAGTCTTTTTGCGAAATCGTAAGGTAAGAGGTTTTTCTCCAGGAATACAAGTCCAATCTGAGTTCGTATCAGGGTCCTGTGGCGCCTCTACAGGTCCCTTAAATCTGGATGCGTGTGTCCACCCCTTCTCTCTTGTTCGTGCTGCAGCTTCTGTAGTTAAGAGAACTTGGTATGGACCTTCCCACTGGGGCTGGAGTTTTTCAGTTTTCCAGGTCTTGATGAGAATCCAGTCTCCTGGTTCCACTTTGTGTAAAGAAAAGTCTAAAGGCGGTGTTTGTGCCAATAGTCCTCTCTTTCGTAAATCTGCAAGAGAGCGTGACAGTGCCTGTAAATAGTTCCTAACAAATATATCCCCTTCCCCCAAGGTGGGACACCCCTCAACTGTACTCCAGAAGGGAAGCCCAAACATCATTTCATAAGGGGACAGCCCTACATCTTTTCGTGGGGCAGTACGAATTCTCAATAAGGCTAGGGGCAGACACTTTATCCAAGGCATTTTAGTTTCCACCATTAACTTTGTCAATTGGATTTTTAGTGTTCCATTCATACGCTCGACCTTCCCTGAGCTTTGTGGATGCCAAGGGGTATGTAATTTCCAAGAGACCTGTAATGCATCACAAATCAATTGTTGGATTTTTGAAGAAAAATGTGGACCCCTGTCTGAGTCTATAGAATCCATTATACCATATCTGGGGATTATCTGCTCTAGGAGGAGGCGAGCTACTGTAGAGGCTGTAGTATTTATTGTTGGGAAGGCTTCTACCCATCGGGTAAAGTGATCTATTATCACCAACAGATATTTCCATCTTTGAACTTGAGGTAACTCTGTGAAGTCGATCTGGATACGTTGAAAAGGGCGTATGGCTAATGGTTGACCTCCCATGGTCCCTGTCCTCATTATCTTCTTATTAATTTTTGTGCATAGGTAACAATTTTGCACCTCTTGTTGGGCCAAGGTGTAGATTCCCTTACACACATATTCTCGAAGCACTGTGTCACATAAGGCTTGGGTGCCCCAGTGGCTCTGTTGATGCAGGTGTTTTAAAATATTGCGAGTTATTTCTTTATTTAGAACAATTCTTCCATCTGGTGTTTTCCATGTTCCATCAGGTAACTGGCTTGCGCCCAGCTGATCCATGTTCTTTTCTTCTTTAGCAGTGAAAATGGGAGCTGTCTTTATGCCTTGCCTTATTGGGATTAAAGTCAGCAAACGGACTTCTTGTTGCATGGCTGCTCTTTTGGCTTCTTCATCAGCCAGTCTGTTTCCAATTGCTGTCGGGTTATCTCCCCTTTGATGGCTTGGTATGTAGACCACTGCTATTTCTTGGGGTAATGTTAAGGCTTCTAGAGTCAGAGTAATCATCTGTTCGTGTGCCAATTCCTTTCCTCTTGATGTAATTAGACCACGCTCCTTCCAGATCTTACCAAAGGTATGCACTACTCCGTATGCGTATTTGGAATCTGTGTAAATCGTTCCAATTTTCTTTGCCAGTATTTTGAGGGCTCTCTGCAAGGCATATAGTTCACAGGATTGTGCTGACCAGCTTCCGGGTAGTCTCGTGGATTCTACTACTTTCCAAGTATTTCCTTCTATTATAGCATACCCATTTCTTCTCATTCCGTCAACACATCTGGCGGAGCCATCAATGTAGAATTCATATCCTTCTCCCAGCGGAGTATCGCAAAGGTCTTCTCGGGTCTTGGTCTGAAGATCTGTCAACTCGACACAGTCGTGCTCCACCTCTCTCTCTGTTTCACTGCCGTATAAAAACTGAGCTGGGTTGCAGCTATTAATCTTTGCAAACTGTAGATCTTCTCCGACCATTAAAATGGTTTCATACTTTAATATGCGAGAATCAGTCAGCCATCGATGGGCAGTTTGTGTTAATAAAACACTCACAGAATGGGAGGTGTACACAGTCATCTTTCCTCCAAAAGTAAGTTTACGTGCTTCCTCTACCAACAGAGCAGCAGCCGCTACTCCCTGGATACACGTCGGCCATCCGCGAGACACTGGGTCCATCATTTTGGAAAGGAAAGCCACTGGGTGTCGCTGACCGCCTTTTTCCTGTGTTAAAACTCCCACAGCTGTTCCTTGGTTATGAGTGACAAATAGCTGGAAGGGCTGTTTTAAAGAGGGCAGAGTGAGTACTGGGGCTCGTGTCAGGCGATGCTTCTAGTCCTCGAACCATCCCTCCTCCTCCTGGGTCCATTTCAATGGATATTCATTTTCATTTGTCAGTTTTTCATACATAAACTTCACCAAAGCTGAGTAGTCCTCTATCCATAACCTACAGTAACCTAAGAGTCCCAGGAATTGTCTTATTTCCTTCTTATTATGGGGTAACGGCATTCTAGTGATTCCCGCAATCCGTTCAGGGGTAATCCGTTTCTGTCCTTTACTTATCTGGTGTCCCAGATATATCACAGTTTTCTCAACAAACTGTAACTTGTTTCTGGACACTCGTAGACCCTTTTTCCCCAGATAATTCAAGAGTCTAATGGTCTCTCTCCTCATTTCTTGTTCCTTGGGTCCTGATAATAGTAAATCATCCACATACTGCATTAGTTGGGAATCATCAGATTGTGGATAGTCCATCAGGATTTGTTCTAGCATTTGTCCAAACAGGTTTGGAGATTCAGTGAACCCTTGGGGCAATACAGTCCACCGAAACTGTCTCCGTCTACCTGTCCATGGATTTTCCCATTCAAACGCAAACATATCTCTACTTTCCTCTTCTAACGGACAAGTCCAGAAGGCATCCTTCAAGTCGATAACACTAAACCACTCATGGTCTGGGGGAATCCGACTCATAATAGTATAGGGATTAGGCACCACTGGGTGGCGGGTCTGAACAATAGCATTCAAACTTCTTAGATCCTGAACTAGGCGATAGGATCCATCTGACTTTTTTACTGGGAGTATAGGGGTGTTATAAGGTGACATGCATTCTTCTAATAGTCCGTCTCGTATTAAAGTCTCAATTACCGGCTGTAGCCCTTTTCTCCCTTCCAAAGAAATAGGATACTGACGTTTCCTTACCGGCTGATGACCTGGTATTAATGTGACATGTAAAGGTGGGATGTCCAGACCTCCTCGATTTCCCTCCTTATACCAGACTCTCTCGTCAATCTGCCGTTCATCCTCTTCCTTTAAAGCGCAAAGGTGGACTCGCACTTCTCCGTCCACAGGGAGAGCACCCAAACCTAGGAGAGCCTGTAAGTCCCTTCCTAGGAGGTTAAATCCAGCCGAAGGTAATAACAAGAGGTCTTGTACCCCTTCTCTTTCTTCCAGTTTCACTGTTACTTGGGGAATTATTGATACCATTCTGGGAGCTCCTTCTATCCCAGAAATTGTCAAATTACTTTTTATAGGCTCAGTTCCGATTGGCACAGTTATTACACTACTTCGTTCCGCTCCTGTGTCCACCATAAACACCACCTCTTCTCCCTTGGGACCAATTTTTAGTTTTACCAGGGGTTCCCTCTTATATTTGGTCCCTAACATTTGGAACCCCTGACACCCCTAATCTTCTTCCATAAGTTCGAGGGCACGCAGTTCCCTCTTGTATCGGGGGCATTCCCTCTTAAAGTGTCCTTCCTCATTGCAGTAATAGCACTTAACGAACCTCCGGGGTCTTCCCTCTCTTGGATATCTTGGATTGTTTAGAGGAAGGTTTTGTTTTCTTTCCCCTCTGGATTCAGCATTCATCTGTCGGATAGTCTGTACCATAACCTTTGTCGCCCTCTTTTGATCTTCTTCTTCTCTCTGCACATATACTTTTTGCGCCTTTTTTAACAGGTCACTTAGGGGTTTTTCGCTCCAGTCCTCCTCCTTTTCTAGTTTCTTTCTAATGTCTTGCCATGATTTGGAAACAAATTCAATTCGAATAAGCTGTTCACCCATTGGTGTACTAGGGTCCACACCAGCATACTGTTGGACATTCTTTCTCACCCTCTCCAAAAAATCAGTAGGGGACTCGTCTTTCCCCTGGTGGTTCCCAAATGCCTTGGTAAAATTGTGACCCTTTGGCACAGCCTCCCGTATCCCTTTAATTGTCCACTCTCTATATTGTCTCATACTTGCCAATCCCTCGGGTGTTCGTTTGTCCCACCTGGGTTCATTTAGGGGATATTTTTGTTCATGGGGTCTAGGGTCCCCAGGTTGTTCATATTCCCACATGAGGAGGGCAGCCCGTCGAATCATCTGCCTCTCCTGGGGTGAAAATAATGTTCCCATTATTGCCTGCATCTCTTCCCACGTATATGTGTTTGGTCCCAAGAATTGGTCAAGCTGTTCAGCCAGTCCTATAGGATCTTCTAATAACTTTTTCATTTCTTTCTTAAATCCCCGCACCTCTGTACTAGTTAGGGGAACATTCACATATCCCGTTCCCCCTCCCGGTCCTCCCATAGGAACTTCCCTCAGGGGATTTAGGCTTATTGAAAATTTTGATGGTCCTGGACCAGTCTGGGATCTTGTCCAGGGTCGGTTTACCGGTGGAAGTTTAGGGTCCGACTCCCTTAATTCATCCTTTTTATCCCGGCCCCCTTCGGGGCAATCAGATTCATCACCTTTCCCCTCCGGTAATAAGCTTTCCTCGGGCGCAGTAGGCACCGGGGGAATATAAGGAGGGGGAATATAAGGAGGGGGAAGGTTGTCCAGAGGTTCCCATTTCTTTTCTCCTGCCACTCTCAATTTAAAACATTCTGTTAAGGATCCTGGCCAGGGAACCCAACAAAATGCATATGCTGACTCTTCTTGATTCACCTTTGGTCTCGAATTTACATATATGTTTAATGCTTGTCTAACCCAATCCTCATCAGATCCAAATTTCGGCCACCAGACCGAGGAACCTTTAATAGGTTGTTTTGACCAAAGGAGACAATATTGGACCATCTTTTCCTTGTTTTTGTCCCGATATCTATTACTATCCCAATTTTCAAACATTCTCCCCAAAGGGCTGTCAAGGGGTACTCCCAGGAATTGTCCTGAATTTTCAGACGAGCCCTTAGATTTTGATCCTCCCATTTTCCCACCTAGATCTGTTTATCGTTGCTGAGGACCCTCTCGTTCTGGACCCTACTCCCTTCTTCTCAGACGCCTCGTCGGAGGTACTGTCCCTCCTTCGGTTACCGCTGAGGTTTCCCTGGGGTTGACCCCTCTCTTCTCGGCACTTCGTCGGAGGTGCTGTCCCTCCTTCGGTTACCGCCGAGGTTTCCCTGGGGTCTATCCTAGAGTCCCACGACAGGGTCCTCATGCCACGACAAAAGCTCTATACCTGATCTATTATGTTAGGTTTTTTTATCCAAACAGGTGTATCCCGTTACACCTGTTACCCAATCCCCACACCACAATCGTAAGTCGTCACTTACCGGTGTCTTCCCGGGGATTGAACCGTCACCCTTCTCCTCTCCGTCTTGTCGTGTCACCCTGTCCGGATACCACTCGCTCAAGCCGCCCGAAGCGACGAGCAAGGGACTAGGAGCCGCTGAACTCAGCGGGGTGCACCGCCTCCGATGTCCCTCTTCTCGCCTCCCCTCACGGCCGGAGTGTAGATCCCGGACGAGCCCCCATTTGTCAGAAATAAAACTTCTCACACATGAGTCTCTTTAAAACTGATGACACGACAAGCTTTATTTACAAGTCTGCAGAGTTGGACTCAACTGGTTTCTCACCAGTTAAGCCCCGATACATACAGTGCATTGATTTTTATACCCTTATTGTTTGCCCTTCCCCTTCTTATTAATACTGTTTTAATTGGTTAGTATTGCAAAAGCATTCTAAGTATAACTGCATTTTTAATTATCACGTTCGTTACGTACGCTGTGAACTCTACATACACTAAATTCTGTTTCTCACCCTTCTTATCAATCCTTTGTCTCCTGCATGTCTCTCACTATGACCATGAAAAGATAGGTTTTTAAAAAAACATATTCAGCTTTTGTCCTTGGCTGCTAGTAAGCTCCCTGTCCGTTCTGGCTTCCCTTTTTATGATTAATCATCACATTTTAACTTGAGTCATTTTAACCTAAATTCTCTATATAACACCCACCAAACTAGGTTGATAAGGGGCTACATTCAATGAATAAAGAAATAGCTAAAGACTTTGTAAGTGGAGCCTTAAATCAATAAAGAGGAAGACAAATAACCCTATTTTTATACTTAAAGTAAAAACATGGCAGGAGATTTTTAATGAAATGTATCAGGAGCAAAATAGATATTTCGCTAAGAGCTCCATTATGCAATAATGTTACCTATGAACTCGAGGTATTTTAAGCCAGGCCACATCCTTGTAAATCTTCTCTGCACCTTCTCCACCTTATCTATATCCTTCCTATAATTTGGAGACCAGAACTGAACACGATACTCCAAACCTAGGCTCACCAACGCCTTAAACAGTCGCAGCATCACTTCCCAACTCCTATAGTCTATGCTATGATTTATGAAGGCTAATATACCAAATGCCTTTTTAACCACCCTGTCAACATGGGAATCCACCTTCAAGGAACGATGCACCATAACTCCAAGATTTCTTTGTTCTTGTGCATTCCCCAATGTCCTCCCCTTTACTACATATGTCCTATTTTGATTATTTTTTTCCGAAATGAAGCATCTCACACTTCTCTACATTAAATTCTATCTGCCATCTTTCAGCCCAATTTTCCAGACAAACAAAATCCCTCTGTAATCCCCAAAAACCTTCCTCTCTATCCACCACTCCCCCATTTTCATATTGTCTGTGTATTTACTTACCCAGTTAATCACTCCATCATCCAAATCATTAATATAAATTATGAACAACAGGGACCTAGCACCGATCCTTGAGGCACGCCGCTCGTCACAGGCTTCCAACCTGACAGACAGTTGTCCACCATGACCCTCTGCTGTCCCTCCTCCAGCCACCTCTGAACCCATCTTACTATTTCTCTATTAATCCCTAGTGACTGAACCTTCCTTACTAACCTTTCATGTGGAACCTTATCAAAAGCTTTGCTAAAATCCAGATAGACTACATCAACTGCCCTACCTTCATCCACCTTTCTTGTCACTTCTTTGAAAAACCCAACCAGGTTCATCAATCATGACTTCCCCTTCACAAACCCATGCTAGGTGCTCCTGATCAATCCTTGCTTATCTAGATATTTATACACACCATCTCTAAGAATACCTTTCCCTACCATTGAAGTCAAGCTTACAGGCTTATAATTACTTGGCCGACACCTCGTGCCTTATTTAAACAATGGAACTACATTAGCAACCCTCCAATCCCGCGGCACCACACCCTCCTCAGGTGATCTTTGAAACATCACTGACAGTGCCTCCGCTATTTGCTCCCTGACCTCCCTTAACGTCCTGGAGACTTTTCCACTTTTACTAACCCTAGAAGCTCCAAACCCCTCTCTTTACTAATCCCTATCTTTTCCATAACTAAGTAATTTGCCTCACTTATCATACATAGTTCAATGTCTTTTTCCTTCGTGAACACAGATGAGAAAAAATCATTTAATATCTCTCCCATCTGATATGACCAAGGGTGTGTGGTATACCATTTCCACCACTGAGGCTTTGAAATCCTCCTTTGGTGCTGTGCAGATGCCCAGGACTCTTGGTAGTTCATCTGTCCAATACAGTCCCTTGAGTCAAGCCATCAGGGCTACCTTCAGGTGTTTGTGGAACTGCTCTACTAACCCGTGGGGGTGCTATGCCATTTTGTGATGGACTTGCATTCCCAGAAGGTTTCCCATCATTGCCCAGAACCCCAAGGTGAATTATATACTCCTATCCGGTCATATACTCTGGGACTCCAAATCTTGCCACCCAGGTGTTGATCAAAGCTCTAGTGCAGGTCTCAGTTGTGTTTCTGCCAGTGGAACTGCTTCTGGAGATCTCATGGAATGATCGATTATCATCAAAAGGTATTTTGTCCCCCAGCAGACTGGCAGCGGTCCTACAATGTCAATGTGGACATGACTGAACCTTTGTCATGCTGGCTTGAAAGTTTAAGTGAACTGCCTTGATGTGTGTTTTCACCCTTGATGTCTGAAAGAGTGTGCAGATCTTGGCCAAATGGCTGACCTGCTTTCAGAGCCCGTGCTATATGAACCTGCTGGCTACCATCTTGATGGTGATTCTGATGGATAGGTGCGCCAGGTTGTGAACTGCATTGAAAACTTATTGTCTCCGGGTTGCTGGTATGATAGGCCAGGGTTTGCTGGTGGACAAGTCGCACAGGAGTGTCTGAGTACCAAGGCCGATGTTGACATCTTCTAGCCTGAGCCCTGAGACCGCTGTTGTGTACATGGGAATCTCATGGTCCATCTGTTATGCCTTGGCCAGGGTCGTGTAGTCTATCCCGAGACAGGGTCTGGACGGTCTGAATCGTTAGTTGTAACAGTGCATTGGGCACTACCTTGGCTTTTCTGGCGATGTGTTCAATGTCCGTGGCAAACTCAGATATGTTGGACAGATATCCTTGCTGCCTGGCTGACCACAGGTCCGACATTTTATTGAAAGCAAAGGTTAATGGTTTGTGGTCTGTGAAAACCTTAAATTGCCTCCCCTCCAAAAAGTACCCAAAGTGCCAGACTGCAAGGTACAGATCCAAGAGCTCGTGGTCAAAGGCACTGTATTTATGTTCAGGTGGCTGTAGGTTTCTGCTAAAGAAAGCCAGGGGCTGCAACTGTCCCTCGATCAAGTGTTCAACCACACCCTCAACTGCTGTGTTGGAGGTGTGTACTGTGAGGGCAGTCAGGGCATCGTCCTGGGGTGCACCAGAAGCATAGCATTGGCAGGTGCATCTTTTGCTTTCTGAAATGCCTCTGATGTTTCCCTGTTTCAGGTGACCTCTTGCCTGCCATTAGTGTGAACAGGAGCGCACGATGCAGGCTGCTGCCAGTATGAAACAGTGGTAAAAATTGATGTCTTGGGTAAACTTGTACCTCTCACTTTGTTCGTTTTAGATTGGTCACAGTGTTTGAGTTACCGAAAGAAAATAAACACACACACTGAGAGCAGTTCAGTTATACATATGTTTGTTACAAATTCAAAAGCTGATTTTAAACTACAATATACAAGACCTTCCCAACTATACTTATCAACACCTGGACTGGTCTCAACTGCCGAAGCGAGGCAACGACTGCACACTTGTAGTAGGTTGTCAAGGTGCCGGTAGCAGCTTCTCCACCTCCCCCGACCAGGACATTGGCTGGACTCTAGAAGTTCTTCTTCTTGCTGAGAGATGTTGCCACCTCTCGGAGAGTCTCAAACTTCAGCAGCAGGACCATGGCTTTTATTACCCAAAAACTGCTTACCCAAGCACCTATTCCCAGCACAGCAAGAAAGATAAGCGAGCAAGCTAGCATGCTAGGCTTCTATCGAATAACATAATTTTCAGCTTATCACTTTGAATACAATGGTTTATTTTGCATCAAGGCTAGGCCTCTAATAGTCTGTGACCAAAACAAGCAGGAAGATTAAATGTTCTTGGTACACAGATGTCCTTCCGTCAGATAACTGCATCTCTGGCCCCTCGGTGGAATTTAGCTTATGTCTGCTAATTCTAAAAAACAAGCAGGTTCTCAGCCTTGTAGAAGCAAAGGCTGCAAAAGTAAAAAAACACAGTTTAAATCTTCCATTACAATTGATCATATTGGCAAATTCTTAAGAGGCCCTTCATCCTGTGGAGTTTGGTGAAGCACCTGATGGTCTCTACCTTTTCAGGCAGGTGTGTCACCCCATATTTGTTGATTCTGTGGCCCAGGAAGTCTATTGTTTCTGGCCTGAACTGACATTTGGCCAGGTTGATTGTGAAGCCAAAGTTGCTCAGACGGGTGCACAATTGTCTTAGGTGGGCTGCGTGTTCCTTGGGATTGTGGCTGGCTATCAGGATGTCATCTAGGTAAATGATCACCAACCTGAGGTCCAAGCCGACTACGTCCATTAGCCTCTGGAAGGTCTGGGCTGCTTTTTTAAGCCCGAAAGGCATTCTTAGGAACACAAACAGCCCAAAAGGGGTGATGATAGCCAATTTAGGGATGTCATCGGGGTGGACTGGGATCTGATAATAGCCCCGGATGAGGTTGACATTTGAGAATATCCACACCTCTGTAGGTTTGCAGTGAAATCCTGTATAAGTGAGATCCCAAAAGTTTGGGTTAAAAGCTCTTTGAGGGCATTATATTTGCCTTGTCCTGGAGGCTGCCACAGGAAATCAACAACCCATGCTGCTGTGTCCTGGTTGAGCGAGCTCACCACGTTGTAGTACTTCATGGCATCAGTGGAGATCTGTCAGTGCCAGAATTGGGCTTTGGCCTGCTCGAACCACATCAGTGGCTGCACGGTCCAGAACATTGGCAGCTTCAAGGAAGCTGCATGTAGGAATGTCTGGTTGGTCATCTTCGAGGTCACCAATGTATCGGGCGCTACAGCAGAGAGTGGAAGAATTACACTCATTTGATGTGGTTATAGTCAAGACTCGTTTACTTCTCTCTCTGCTCCTGCTTGTATAGGCCCAGTTTTCCCTCTGTTCATGGCAGAAAGGACATTAATTGCGTACCGGCCACTGATTTGTTGGCGGTCCCACCACGCAGGCAGTCGACCTGGGAGAAAGGACATTAGCCCATGCAGGCCTTGCGAGATCACCGCGTTTGTCCATCATTTCGTGTATGGGGTCTCCTTCTGGGTAGCAGGTTGTTACAACTTAAGCTTAAGTGTTGATGGGCAAAACGTTTATCCCTAAAGTATTTTTTTTTTAAGTGGAGCATCTCTACTACCCTTCTTACTCTGAAATGCTGTATTTTTTCCATATACAAGACCCATCTCGCAAAGCTAGCTTGCTTGTTCACACAGAATAGAAGAAATGCTGGATCGGTGAGTCCATTTACACAGCAAGCCAGCTTCCTGGACCAAAAGAGATGGGATGTGTAGCACAGCAGCGTTGGCATCTAGTGAAATGTAAAACATACGCACCAGGAAGTGACATTGCTCTGTACACAGTAATGGTGATGGAACAGCAGGTACGTTTGATAGCCATGTACATTTTGTTCAATCTTAGAATGCAAGCAAATATTCTGTACTTTGCAATCAACTTTATAAAGCACATGATGTCACAACTGTCTGAACAACGTGTCCGTGTGATCAGAAAACAGGGAGCAGTTTGAGGCAGAAAGGGGCACGAACCTTAGACACTGTAGACAGAGACATTTGGTTCTTCTGAATCAATTCACACTGACATCTGATAGAAGAATGTGGAGGAGAGAGCAACTACAGGAGCCCATGTTCTGGTCTAACGATCCCAACAATTTTGATGAAGACGAGTGGCAAAATCACTTTTATATGTCTCAGAACACTTTTGATTTTGTCTTGGAGATCATTGATTTTCACGTGAGGTGCAAGACAACAAAATGGTGACAGCCTATGGAACCTCAGCTTAGACTCACCGTTGCTTTGTGGTGGTATGCTACCCTATGTGAATATCAATCCATCAGTTGTATTTTTGGTGTTGGTTTCGCCACAGTGCGTGTGTATGTTGTTACACCAGTTACTGGAGCATTGAGGAGGACATTGTCGAATTGTCAAGTGGTGCATATCTCCAAGAGACAATGGATGGATTTGTAGAATGAGGGTATCCAATGAGTGCTGGTACCATCGATGACACATATTCCGCCCCCATAGCAACGCACAAGCCTACTACAATCAGAAAAGGTGTACTCGAATGTTCTTCAAGTTGTTGTTCACCACAACTACTGGTAAGGATCTCAGCCTGAGTTTCAATATGTTTCATATGTCGATCTATACCATCATTCCTTTGTTTCTCCAGCTTCACAGATGTGTATGTGGGTTGGCCTGACCTCACGCATGATGCTCAAGTTTTAGCCAACTCACCCATCTACAGAAAGGCCGAAGATAAAGGCAGGTACCTCTTCCCACGTGAAGTTAAGTTTATATTCCCCACTCCACTGTAATCTATGTGTGGATTAAGCAATATATCGTGTTTTTATCATCACTTGTAACCATATAGGATGTAATGACAATGTTTATATGTTAAACTGAAGGAACGACTGTGACTGACTCTACTTCGAATGAAACGTATGACAAGTTCCAGGGTCTGGTTCTATCCTGTTATTGTAAAGCAGGTACTAGAAAATATTAGTGAACTGATTGTTTGTGATTTCAGAGGTTTTATGAAGTATTTATAAATCTACATTGCTCTGCCCATAGAAATCCAGAAATGTCAACGAAGTGAAAATGCCTGTGCACCTCATCAGAGACCCAGCTTATCTCCTCAGGAAGTGCCTGATGAAGGTGTTCAACCCCAGCAGCAGGATACAGAGGACTCTCTGATTTACAGGCTGTTCCCAGGGACATAGAAAGAATCAGATATCCATCAACTCAGTGAAAGGTGCCCTTTGGACTGTCTAAAACTTGTTGATCTATTAGCACGCAGAAATGTCGGTGACGGAATGCTGCCTACTGCCACATCCCAGTCTGCAGGAGTAGGTGCTGAGGCTTGGTGCAGCTAACATGAGGGCACTGTGGGGAAGGACCACAATCCAGAGTCCTTCTGTTATCAGGTATTGAGGGCTGAGGGGGGGGCGTGGCAAGATGGCGTAGAGATCAGACGTGTAATCCCTGCCCTCTCTGGTCAGACTTTTAAATGTCTGTTTTTTAACCCTTTATTATTAATTTTAAAACTTTAATTTTTAGTTTGATATTTTGGTGAGCCATTATGGCTATTAATGTATACAAAACTAAGTCTCAGTTACAAAAGAAAATATAGTTTCGACGTGCAGAAGAATTGAGGCCTAAACAACTTGGAACAACCTCTGATTCGTTTTCAGTAATCTCCAAGCTTCAACGATCGCCAGTGGGGACAAAAGCAAAGGTAACAGTTACTCACCAGTCTCAAGATGGCGCTGGTTCGACCCATTCTGCGGAGGAAGGAGCGCGCTCCCGAGATGTCGGGCATGAACCTGGAGGCTTGCTACAAAGAACTCTCCCATTAGAAGAGACGGGAGCGCGGAGGAAGAAGATTCCAACGGCAGACACACAGTCTGCAGCGACTATGCGCTTGGGTGGCGCTGTTAATTACGGAGAACTCCGTAATTTTATTTAAAAATGGTCTGCGGCGGGACAGCAGCGATGACCCCCTAAGGAAGTCGGGGGGTCGTCGTTGGGTGTCTAAACTCGCAGCAAAACAACTAGAATGCTACCTTTTGAAGAGCAACAAGAAGAAGACTTACTTTACACTACTGCTGGAATGGAAGAAGAGCTGGAAGAAAGTGAGTTACAAATTATGGAACCAGATCCTGTAATTCAAACTGCACTCCAGCCTGTTTACATGATGTTTGAAGGTATTGCTTCCTATTTGGATGTTATTACTGGTCAATTGAACCAGGTGGTTCAAATGAATATGGATATAATTTCGGACTTAAATGTGGTTAAGGCAAAAGTTAAAGAAAACCGGGAAAACTTTTAAAAATTTGAAGCTTCTTTTTCTGAATGTAAACAACAGGTACAATCCAATACAGAAACAATAGTAAAGGTGGAAAATTCAGTTAAAGATTTAGGAGCCCGGAAAAAGAGTTAACTAAAAAAATGGACTATTTGGAAAATCAAAGCAGAAGAAATAATGTGAAAATTGTGGGTTTGCCAGAAGGTATCGAAGGTCAAGATCCCGTCAAATTTTTTAAAAATTGGATTCCCCAGATTTTGGGGGAAGAGTCTTTTCCTGATGGATTGGTATTGGAAAGAGCACATAGAGCTTTAAGAAGACCACCTTTATCTGGTCAGCCGCCAAGAGCTGTGACAGTTCATTGTTTGAATTGTTTGGACAGAGAGACAATCCTTCGGACTTGCAGTTCAAAATGCAAGACAAAGACAAACTCCAATGATGTGAATTTAATCTGGTTAAAGATGTTTTATGGCGTAAAGGTTACAAATTTGATTTTTGTTATCCTGCTGCGTTGAAAGTGTTTTATGGAAATTATCAGTTTCAATTCTTTGAGAGTGAGCATGAGACAATGGTTTTTGCTAATTCGTTACCAGCTGTTAGAGGACAATGTGAAGGGACTTTGAACAGGTTTTTTTTTGCAATAAAGTTTATTTTTAAAAAATAAATCTTATCCAAAAAAGGTTAGTACTTATGGTGTTCTGAATTTATAACCAGTACAAATGCTGAATCAATGAAGACTGAAAGAAAAACAGCATTTTTGTCATAGGCACATGAGAAATAAGGCTAGCAAAAGTACAATAGTCTTTTGGATTCAGGTTCCCAAATCCACCTCCCCCACCCACCCCGTCCCACCTCCTGATTTCATAATATGCATGGAAACACTGTGGGGATTCTGGAAGCCTCCTAACTTCCTGATGTGCATTCTCGAGGAGCGAAGGCTGTGTTGTGCCAGGATTTTAAACCTTTCATCCTGGATCAGAGATTTGTAAGGGTTAAAATGCAAGTTACAAGCAGATTCTTCAAGCAGTCTGCCAAGATGTTTACATTCATTGAGTGTCTCCATAGAAACATTCTGAACCAAGGTCTCTCTCTCTCTTTCTCTCTCTGCATGTTTAAGATATTGGTCAGTTTTGGGTTTTCCTTTGTTCTGTGAAGATGCAAAGACTTGAGATGGTGTGTGGAGTCTTGTGAAATGGGGGAGAGCTTAAACAATTGTTTTTTTTGCATTGGTATATACACAGGAAACTGGAATAGTGAATAAGGATGGAAGGGAAACAAATAGAAGTGTCAAGGAACATAGGGAATTTAAGGAGAAAGAGGTACTTGCCTTGCAAACAACAAAGGTAGACAAATCCCATATATACTGGATATGATATCCCCTGCACCATGAGGGAGACAAGTGCTGAAATTGTAGAGCACCTGTCAGATATATTGAAAATGTCCTTAGTCACAGGGAGATGCCGGAGGTTAGAGGATGGCTCATGTTGTCCCGCTATTTGAGAAGGGCTCCAAGAGTAAACCAGGGAATTATAGCCTGACATCAATAGAATGCAAATTATTTGAAGGATTTTGGAGAGATAGGATATATAATTATTTAGACCATCAACAGCTGATTAAGGACAGTCAACATGGATTTGTGCACGGTGGGTTATGTTTAACAAATCTTGTAGAGATTTTTTAGGAAGTTATCAAGAAGGTTGATGAGGGAAAGGCCTTGGATGTTGTCTGTATGGACTTGTATGACAAGGTTCCACATGAGGTTGGTTCAGAAGGTTAGGACACTAGGTATATATAGAGATTCGAAATTGGCTTGGTGGAAGAAAACAGAGTGGTGGTGGATGGTTGCTTCTCAGACTGGAGGTCAGTGTGGAGTGGTGTGCCTGGATTTGTGTTGGGACCATTATTGTTTATTATCTATATTAAAGACCTAGATGATAACGTGGTGAATTGGATCAACAAGTTTGCTGATGACACAAAGATAGGAGGTGTAGTGGATTGTGAGGAAGATTTTCAAAGCTTGCAGAGGGATCTGGATCAACTGGGAAATTGGGCCAGTAAATGGCTAATGGAATTTAATGCAAATAAATGTGAGGCATTACACTTTGGAAGAGTGAATCAGGGTAAAATGGTATGCCTTTGAAGAATGCTGAGGAGCAAAGAGACCTGGGAATACATGTACATTGTTCCCTGAAGGTGGCATTGCATAGAAGTTGGAATGTTATGTTGAAGTTATTCAAGTTATTGGTGAGGCCACACTTAGAATATTGTGTGCAGTTCTGGCTGCCCAGCAGCAGCAAAGATTTCAATAAGATTGAAAGAGTGCAGAGAAGATTTACTCTTCAAATGGGAAAGATTAAACAGGTTAGGACTATATTCTTTGGAATGAAAAAGAATGAGGGGATATTTGATAGAGGTTTTTAAGATTATGAGGGGTATAAACAGAGTTGATGTGAATAGGATGTTTCCAATCGATTGGGGGAGATAAATGCAAGAGGTTTATAGCTTTAGACTGAAAAGGGAGAGGTGCAAGGTGAACATTAGGGAAACGTTTTTTCACTCAGTGAGTGGTAGGAGTGTGAAATTAGCTGATGCAGTGAATTCAGATTCAATCCTGAGTTTTAAACATAAATTGGATAAATACATGGATAGGAGTGGTCTGGAGGGTTATGGAATAAGAGCAGGTCAGTGGGACTAGCTAGTTTTACTGGTCAGCATAGACCAGAAGGGTCAAATTGTCTGTTTTTCTGTACTGTAAACATCCGATGTTCTGAAAACTTTTATTAACCATTTTAATCATCGTATTAATCATTGTTTTAAGTATTGTTTGAAGCTTCATTTAATTATTTTGTTGTCGTTTTAGTGCCATATAACAAAGTTGTAATAATATAGTAACTGATATAAGGTTTAATAAACTGTGGAAAACTCAACTCAACTTTAGTACAGACTATTTGTTTGAATGAGTCAATAAACAATAGCATTCAAGTCTCTCCAGGTGATTATAAAGGAAGATTGTTGCAATTCCATGGTTTGACAACCCTTGGTCAAAATATAATTGAATAATTTTGCTTGGTTATTAGGCATCACCATCAAATTAAATCCAGTCCTTAAGGAATTCAGGGATGGCAATCCGAAGACATCATACAGAGTAACTGTTTTTTCCATTTTCCCAAATGAAACCAAACAAAATCTGGTTCATTCAATTAGTCAATGGAGCACACACCACAGATCAAACCTGGAACATCCCGATTTGTCATTTTGTCTGACATGTTGCTCAATTTTGTTTCATTTTATTTAGTTAATTACACCATATAATAACAAATTCCTAATGTTGGTGGTCCTGAAATATCCATGCATAAAAGCATTGGATATGCCTTAGGAAAATGATGAATAGTGCCTGCAATCACTCATCATCAGAGGGACCAATAACTTGAAATGTCACTGTTCAAAGAGCAAAATTCAGATTCACTGCCAGGGTACAGACAATGACATCACATACAACCTCGAGAATCTTTTTCCTGTGGGCCAGGCATTATTTCTGCTTATCAGCAGTGCTCAAGATATGTATACAAAAGAGAGAAATGTAAGCCAATTGAGTGTGCAATATAGAAAAATAAATATTCAGTAATAAATAATGGGCAAAATATAAGTCCTTAAATGAGCCTCTGATTGGATTTGCTGTTTGGTAGTGGAGGGATCGCAACTGTTCCTGAACCTGGTGGCATGAGTCTTGTGGCACCGATACATCTTTCGAGATGGCACAGTGAGAACAGAATATGAACTGGATGGTGTGGATATCTGATGATTGCCGCTGCTCTCCAACTGCAGCGATCCCTGTAGATTTTCTTGATAGAGGAAATAAAGGCACAGATGTACTTTCTTCATGATGACATCAGTGTGTTGGATCTAGGAAAGGTCCTTTAGAGAGTAATTCCCAAAAATTTAAATTTGCTCACTCTCTCCACCTCTCATCCCCAATAATCACTGGATCATTAATCTCTAGTTTTCCCTTCCTAAAGTTCACATTCAGCTTCTTGGTTATGGTGACATCGAGTGAGAGTTTGTTGGTAATACACCATTCAGCCAAGTTTTCCATCTCCCTCCTGTATGCTGATTCATCAGTCCTTTCTATGCAACCCACTACTGTGTTATCGTCAGCAAATTTGTAAATGGTGTTCATGTCATACTGAGCCAGACTGTCATAGGTATAAACCCAGTAGAGCATGGAGCTAATTACACAGCCCTATGTTGTTCTGGTCCTGATGGAGATATTCTTATCAATCCTCACTGATTGGGGTCTGGAGGTGAGAAAATCAAGGATCCAATCACACAATGATTGAGGGCCAGGTCTTGATGTTTGTTGATCAGCCTTAAGGGGATGATGGTCTTGAATCCCAAACTGTAGTTGATAAAAAGCATCCCAATGAAATATCGTCATGGAACTTAACTCTCACGCATGTGCCAACCAAACTGCAATATGCAAACCCATCATGAATATGCCAACCGAACTGCAATATGCAAACCCACCGTGAATATGCCAACCAAACTCCAGAACACAAACCCACCACGATGCGCCAACCGAACTCCAGAACACAAACCCACGATGCGCCAACCGAACTCCAGAACACAAACCCACGATGCGTCAACTGAACTCCAGAACATAAACCCACGATGTGCCAACCAAACTCCAGAACATAAACCCACCACAATGCACCAACCGAACACCAGAATGCAAACCCATCATGAATGCACCAACCAAACTCCAGTAAACAAATCCACCACGCATGCACCAACCGAAGACTCATGCATGCGCACATGAATCAAGATGGCCACACGCAGCCTGAATGCCAACTAACAAGTATGCACATTTTGGTTCTTACATGCCCTTTATCCCTGTATTAGTTTGTCAATACAACATAAACCATATAATTTTTTAATTTTGTTTTAAATTTGGACATATGTGTGATGGATATAAGTTGAGTCGATCATAAGTTGGAGAGTACCTGTATATGTCTTGGCTGACTTTGTACAGAGCCAGTGGGGTGGCATCTGTCATAGACCTGTGGTTGTGGTAGGCAAATTGCAATGGATCCATGTCACTACCCTTTGGTTTCCAAAACAATTACTTGCACAATGGTCCTGACTACTTGTGATTCATGTGACCACTCCTTTCTTGCTGTCATGAAGGCCTAACACTGATTAAACTTCTAATCAAACACATGAAATGCGTTTGAAAGTCTTTTACCCTTCCTTCTGCCTAAATCACATTGTGATATTAAGTCTAATGTCATCAATGAACTAATGTTACAAGCCCAAATGACCCCAAAACCCAGCAGCAATAGATATTCACCACGACAAGTAGTTACTGAAACAAAAGTTGTTTTTAATTATCTTTAAACATGAAAACAGAATCAAACTTTAACTTATCAATATTAACTTAACCCCCTTCTAATTCTAAGCACACGTGTATATAATGTGTGTGTAAATTTAAGAAAAGTTCTTTGGTTCAAAGATCAATCTCATTTTTCATTCTTCCAAGTTCACTGGTTGCAGGCAATTCTTATACTGTGCACAGAATTTAACATGTATAAAGTTCACCAGGCTTTGGTGCTCGAAAGGTAAATGGTTACCGCTCAGGAAGGTTCTTGTAGGTTTCCAGGATTTCCACAACTGAGGTACCACCATTAGTCACCTCAATGTCTTGCTGATGAAACTTGCTCCATCAGGGTTCTCCAGATGATAACCTCTTTCTTTCAGGCTACTGCAGAGTTTCTTTCTGTTCCACTTATTCCAAAAGAAACATCAGACAGATAGCACTTCCAGCCATACGCCACTCTGGAGCTTCTGTTTCAGTTCCAACAAGCTTCACCTGGCTGACACTGTTTAGTCTCTATCTCTCTCCATCTCCAGAAAACAATAGGAGTCAGTCTTCTGCTCCCATCTGTTGTTTTAGGTAAACAAACCTCTCAATGACCTTTGATTGAGCACTTTGCAGAGAGGTCAAAAGTCTTGCAAAAATGTCCAACACAACCAACCTGACTCTGGTTGGTCTTCCAATACAATGGTCTATTCATTTCATGACATCATTTCAATTAGCACCTTGCAAAGCATTCTCCATATTTTCTGTAAAATCATTGAATATGAATTCTTCAGTATTTCAAATAAGATATTTTAGTGTGTGTATGTATGTAACCTACTCTAATTTTACCAATTTATCTCCCAAAAACATTTCCAAATATTCTGTCATACTGTTTTAATTTTATACATTGTGAGGACTATTGAATATATTGATCAAACTGCTTAATATAAACAATGATGAAAAAAATCACCCTTGTTTCTGAGTTAGATATCCACTTAAAATTAATGCCCATTAATAGAGCAATAGTAACTTGCTTTGCAAAGGTCACTCCATGTTTTAGTGGAATAGTTTGTGGAATCATGGTGTAGCACAGATTTTGTCTGGTCCAAAGTTTTGTTGCTTTTTTCTCTATAAAAGATTTTTTTCAAATATTGTTTCTATCCAGTTTCCAATTAAATCAATCCATCAGTACCAGAGTACCACAGGGCTGAATACTTAGCCCCCTGCGTTACTTGCTGAACATCTATGATTTTGCGGCTTGGTGCGTCAACACTATTTACATATTTGCTGACAATAAAATGATAGTGGGTTATATAAAAAAAAAGGGATGATGAATCAGCACACAGGAGGAAGATTGAAAACTTGGCTGAATGGTATAGTAACAAGTTCACTTTCAATGCAACGTGGGGCAGCACAGTTGGCGTAGTAGTTTGCGCGATGCCTTAACAACGCCAGTGATCGGGACCAGAATTCTAATCCCACGGTGTCTGTAAGGAGTTTGTACATTTCCCCGTGTCTATGTGGGTTTTCCTCCGGGGGGGGGGGGGTGTTCCAGTTTCCACCCATCGTTCGAGATGTACTGGGGTCCAGGTTAATTGCGTGTAATTAGGTGAAACAGATTCGTGTGTCAAAATGACCTGTTAACCATGCTGAATGTCTAATTTTGTTTCTAATTTACATTTCTAACCAAGGAGCTGATTTCCGAGGGCTGCTTGACATTGCCATACCAAATGGCCAAGAATCCAACCAAAGAATGATTTAGCTGGACATGGGAATTCAAATTATCGTTCTAGATGATAGAGCAATTACACTGGCGATGCTAAGAAGACAGAAATGGAGTAGGTCAGATGTGCTACAGATAGTTTGACAAGTTATCTAGTGCAAGATAAGCAGGAGAATGAAATTTAAAGCATTCCTGTGTGGAAGGTTCAGTATCACCATGCGTTAAGAAACTGAGAATTTTAAAATCAAGGCATTGCTTTGCTAGATGATAATCATGCAAATCTAATGGTAAAAAAAACCCTGAGCTTTTTCTCGTCACTTCTATCTTTTATTTCTGATTAATTTCTTCCAGTTCATGATTAATTAAGACCAGGTTGTTCACCAATACTTTGCTTTGATGAAAAAGAAGTCCCAAATTTGCAAGAACTGCTGGTTTCCTTCAGAGTATTTAAGATTTTTTAAAAAGTGAGGAAAGACCTTGGGTCTAATTTTACAAAAATCTCCAGATTCACAAATTTATGATTGGCTTGGAAATCTGTGAATGCCACTCTTTCAGGGATTGTAATTTTTTTACATCAGCTGTGGGGATGATAATGGAATCATCGGACAAAGAGGGTGGAAATCTAATATGAATGAGACCATGAGTTTGGGCACTGAAGGGAGAGGTGGGAGGACATTGAGAAGATAATACCAACCTGTCAACTTTACACATTTCACTCCACAGGAGGTTAACTTCCGCATGTTAATCACCCAGCAGGCTATTTGCAATGCAACTTAGGCTCCAAGCATGAAAAGCCTTTTAGCAATTTTAGGAAATTTTTTTACACACATTAAGTGCCTGGAACACGTGGCCGTGTGTGGGAAGGGGGCAAGCATATTTGTGACATTTATATGGCATTTAGACAGACACAAGAATATGTAGGAATAGAGGGATTTTAGGAAATTTTTCCAGAAAGAAAGAAAACATTGATAGGCTGCCTGCATAGGTGTTTTATTACCTGTTTGCAGGCTAGGAATTGTTTTCAGTGTTATGTCAGGTGTGTTATGTATTGCAGAATCTTCTACACCCTGGAGATTAATGCTCTGACATCTTCAAATCAGCGAGGTTGCTGCTTGTTACATGCTGTTCTTTTGAACTTCAGCGGAACATCAGGAAGACTGCCAGTGGTAGCAGGATCTGCATTCTCAGCTTAAGGAGTAGGAGGTGCACCAGTAGCAGTCTGGTGCTCACTGGCCAGGTAAGAAGTTGAACTGTATGAGATCTGACAAAGTATCAAAGCTCTTCACTGTGGACAAACAGTCCAAATAATTCAAACACATTTGTCTTAAGTAAGTCAAATTTGTAAATTAGAGGGAAGTTTGTACCTTATTGGATCAAGGCCTATTGGATGCAAGAGCTGGCAAGAACACAACCAACACCAATATTTTTATCTCTCGATCCTTGAAAGGTTCTGCTTAAAGACTGCATAATTTCATATTCATCACGAGACAGCTGTAGCTAATTGAGGACTTGTCTGCCAGAGTTGGAAACTTTTTCTACCTGGAATCAATTGGAATAAGCAAACAGGGGATTTGTGACTCTATGATTTCCCACAGACATGGGAAATCATGAACATATCTGGAAATTAAAGCTCCCAGGATGAGCCAAGTGTTCCTCAATGGCAAAGGCTTCCATGCATGCAGGGAATTATAATCAGCACCCAGATTATGACTGCTGGGCCATCATAATCTAGAATCTTCACGAGGGTGGGCATTAGATTCCCAATCTAAAAACTAATGTCATGATGTATTGCTCATAGAACAGCATCATACTGGAGCAACCTCCCAGGCCACAATGTCTGCATCAAATCCAATGCCAAATTAAATGAATCCCATCCACCTACACATGATCCATATCCCTCTATTCCTACATGTTCATGTGTCTGTCTAAATGCTTTATAAATATGTCACAAATATGCTTGCCTCCTTCCCACACATGGCCACATGTTCCAGGCACTTAATGTATGTAAAAAATGCTTAGTGTAAAAATAAAATGCCTTGCACATCTCCTTCAAAATTTCCCCCTCTCACCATAAAGCTGTAATCTCTGGTAGCTCAAACAATGATGAGATGGAGTACAGGAAAGAGATAGCAAGCCACACCCCACTGTCAAAGCTGGTCAGGTGAGATGATGGAGAACTTCAATATTACCAGCAACCTATCCAAGATCAAGAAAGCAAATCAACAACTCTACTTTCTCATAAGCCAAAGGAAATTCAACATGTCCCAATGACCCTGACTAATTTTTATAGATACACCATAGAAAATATCCAGTCTAGATACATCACAGTCTGGGTACAGTCCTGCTCAAGACCATAACAAAGTTGTGACCAAAGCTCAGGCAATCACACAAAACAACCTCCCACTATCAATTCCTTCCACATCTTCCACTGCTTTGGGAAAGATGCCAATATATTAAAGGACCCACTCCCTTGTTCCACTCTTCTGTCTGGGAAAGATATACAAGCTTGAAAACAAACCTCCAGATTCAACGACAGTTTATTTCCCACTTCTAGTGGCCTCTTGAATGGACTTCTCATTGGTAATGCCTGCACTGTTTAACTGTACTTTTCTCTATATTATTTATCTCAGTTAAACCTGCATTTATTAACTTGATGTAAAACTATACTCTGCATTTTATTTCTTCATTGTGCCAGATTGACTTGCCCAAATAGTACTCAAAACATAACTTTTCACTGATTAATGATACACTGGAAATTGATTGTATATTAATACTTTGCTATGTTAAAAAGCAACACACAGTTACGTGTCACATAATTCCAGGTTTTCCACAATTTTGTGAGCTCCCCAGATGCCAGAATCTTTGACCATTACAATCCAGAACAAAGTGATGGAAAACTTCAATAAACATAAGTGGTGTAAAAGAAGTCATCGTCGGGTGAGAGAAGCATAGAGAGTAAAATATAAAAATAGAAAAATGCCTGTTGCCATTTTTAAAATCACAGAAGGTTAGATACTGTGCTATTGTCCAATCTTACAGTGGAAGGGCATCATTTTAATATTTTAATTTTAAATTAATATTCTGATACCTGGGTTCCAAGCATTTTCCACCAGTACTCCCATTGTGGACTATTTGGGTGGCCTGTTACCATGTTATATGTCTAATTTTAAAAATTTTAATTTTATATAATTCCCACTCTAATATCCTCCTACTGACATTCCTACACCAACAGCTGCTTTTTCTAACAATCTGACAAACCACTGGGCAGGAATGTGAATAAAATAATCATAATTGAATTCTGAAGAATTTGTGATTTGATGTTTCCTTCACAGCTTTCCCAAGGATCATGAATCCTGCCCTGCAAACCAGTAAATAATAACATTTTAAATTCAAACCAATCTAAAGAAGGCCCTTGGGCCAGTCATATCTGTACCACCATTTTGAAAATCACTTGGTTAGGCCCAGTCCCTTGATCTTTCCTTATTACCAGAAATTTATTACTAAAAGACTGTTGACTCAACTACTCAACTGAGATTCTGAAATTTGTAACTATTTGTTAGGTAAGTGTATCAAACAACATCTAGTAAAATCAAGTAAATGGAATTGTAGTACATATTAGCCATTATATAATTATATGATGAAACAGATGTAGAATTGATTAGTGTTCTCCTGGACCTATTTTCATTTTCTTATTTTCCCTACACTCCTCTTTTTCTTCTAACTGGAAGGAGGCTCTTCAGCCCATTGAGTCCATGGTGATTTCCAAGTCATTTTTATAATGTTTAAACACTGTTATTTCCTTGTCAAGTTCTCTCTCTCTCTTATGCACAAGAATCTCTCCTAATTATCCTGCCATCCACCAACATTATGATAAATACAGTGGCCCATTAGTCTGGAAGGAATTGGAGTGACTGAGTGGGGAAACATCACAGTTACAGGGACCACACCGATAGCATTCAAGGTCAGATTCAATCTTGGGATGCTAGAGTTGTATAGAAGCAAAACTAAATGCCACACCTGTATGCCATGCACATTCTTTTTAAGTGGATCACTCCAACAGAAGCCTGAATAAATGAAGACTAATAGCCTGAGATTGTCTGATCTCTGAAGCTAAGCAGGCTCAGGCCTGGTCAGTAATTGAGGGGAGACCGCCTAGGAACACCAGGTTTCTGTGAGGGGCCATGGACAAAATGGTAACTCTGTCTGCCTTACGATGGACAAAAGTTAAAGAATTTCATGTGCGTAACATTCTAAATGTAGTATTATGTGACAATAATGGAACCCTTACTTCATGTATCAGTTTAATGATTTGTCTATTCATATATTCCAAAGAAGTTTACTTCTGTCTTTAACATAATCGAACAATACACTTTCCTTTCAAAATTAATTGCATTACCAGCACCTATGGGTAATGGATTTCTAGGAAAAGTTGTTCCTACTGAGAGGTTTCAAAGCCAATCTTAAAGGAATAATATGTAAAAGTTACACTTCTGAAGTCAGCATATCCCAACTCACTCAGTTCATTCTTTTAGTTAATGATATATTCAGGACTGAATCTGATGACAGGTGCTTCGAAAGTTGAGGTGAGGAAACTCTGTGCAGATCAATATAGTGCTTTGGCCACTGTCCCGCAAAACAGATATGATCCTAACACTCCCACACTGAGCCATGCAACGAACATTTTTTTTTCCAACCTGGATGTATTTCTTATTGTAGTATCTGTAATATGGTCACAGCCTGGGCTTATGCAGAGCTTTGAGGTGTGATCTTGGCAATTCCTGATGCCCCCCACCCCCTCCCGCATACATGCTACTCAACCTGCTAAGTTCCTCCAGCAGATTGTTGTTCCAAGCATTTACCACTGATAGCTGTTAACTGCATGCACTCTTGCAGCTAATTAAGGATGTTTCGGGTTCTAGTCACAATTAAAGTACAAATATTTTTTTCTTCTTAAGTAGTCCTGAGACTGGTTGAGGGTGATTTGTTTCCACTTCACTTGTGAGACTTCTCAGATCATTGAGGAGTCTGATGGTGGAGGGGTAACAGCTGTTCCTAAACCTGATGGTGCGAGTCTTATGGCACCCATACCTCTTTCTCGATGGCTACAGTGTGTGCTGGGTGGTGTGGGTATTTGATGTTTGCTGCTGCTTTCTGATGGAGCGTTCCCTGAAGATGTACTCAATAGTGGGGAAGGTTTTGCCTGTGATGTTCTGGGCTGTGTCCACTACCTTTTGGAGGGTTTATGCTCAGGGGTATTGGTGTCCCCATACGATTTCAGGGGCCTAGCGCTGGTATATGAACAGCTGGTCAAGCGTCAGTGCCATTGACTGAGGTTTGTGTTGGGAAGCTGAGCTTGGTTGCTTTTTCTGGGAATGGATTTGAAAGATGATGTAAGCACAGTGTTAGAGGTAAGTTTTCAGTGCTCTGAGGTGCCCTCTGTTTTGTTTATCATACCAAACGACAAGTATCACTGCTCCCCAGCAGAGCAAAAGCTTTGCGCTGAACTTGAGATTTTGATAATCAAATATTTATTCCCCCAAATAGGCAATGTGCATATTAGATCACCAAAGTTAGTAGCGAATTTCATCATCATTATCTGCCTTCATTGAGAGGTAGCCATAGGGATAGGGAAATTGATGCCCATTTTTCTAAGGTCTCATTATGGATCTTTATTTACAGAAGGTGGTTTCTGTACTTCCTAATGGAAAGACTATAGTCTGTCCAGGTCGGCAGCAGAACGTTGAGCACCTTCACACTGAGCACAAGCGCACCTCAGGGCTGTGTGATCAGTCCACTCCTGTTCATGCTACTGACCCACAACTGCAACAGCAGATCCAGTTCTAACCGAGTCAAGTTGGCTGATGATGTGACAGTAATTGGTGTCATCAGCAACATTAATGAATCGCACTACAAAGAGGTGGAATATCTCATGAAATGGTGCAAGCATGACAAGCTGAGTCTCAGCATGGACCAGAGAAAGAAGATGAGTGAGGAATTCAGGTGACTGAGGCAGGCAAGGCTACTGGCCACCATCCTGTCAACTGTCCACAGAAGCTCTATCAAGAGAGTCCATGCCAGCTGCATCACCATGTGGTATGGTTGCTGTAGAGCATTGGATCCGATGTCAATCCACAGGAAGATAAGAGCAGCAGAGAGGATCAGTGGGGTCTCTCTGCCTCCATCAACGGGATCTATCGGAATCATCATTTGAAGATGTCTTACAAAATTATTGTGAACTTCTATCACCCCCAGGGCCGGATTAATGTAGTAGTGAAAGTAGCATATGCTACAGGCCCCTGATTTCCAAGGATCCCCACGTTTATGTATTATGGGAAATATTTTCGTATTCATCCTGGTAATGCGGCTATGAGATACCACACTGATTGTCTGTGTTAATAACCCCAATTAAAGGTGGCAATTGGCTAAAATCGTGAACCTAAAAGGAAGGAACCATTGTCACCTCGCCTGACCACCTCGCTCCTAGTCCCAGCTGTTTGTCGCCTCCATGTCACTACATTTCCCCCCCATTGCCCCTCCCCATCTAACTCCCAATACGGCAGCAGGGTTGCCCTGCTGCCTGATCGGGCCACTTCAGTGCCACCGCAGCAGCTCACGCCGATGGCTCAATGCGGGAGCAATGCCCATCTTTGTTACCTATAATCCTCCATGCAGCTGGAATCGCTCTTCTAGCACCAGGTAAACAGTGGTTTCAGCTGCATGGGAAACCATGGGTAATGATAATCATGCTGAAGAATGCACCCTCTCACTGTAGTAATTGAAGTGCATCATTGTGGTGTGTATGTATAGGTATATGTGTGAGTGTGTGGAAATTTCCTGAGATGGTGGAAGACATCAGTAAGTCTCTTTTGTTTTTTGAATCTTCCATCTCTATATTATTTAAGAAGCCTCCCAAGTAACTCCAGAGACATAACATGATGGCAGCGGTATAAGAGAAGAAGAATAAAGCCATACAATTGATTGTAAGTCACTGAAATATGAAGGGGAAAGAAGAGAAAAAACATTACTGAAAATAAAAATGGCTGGAGCAACAGTAGTTTACCCAGTGATGGATGGGGAGGCTGAAGACATTGTTGAATCATTTAAAAAGTTTCAGTAGAAGTGAAATTTAACATTCAAAGCCTATTTTTAAAATGCAACAGCAGAGGAGAAGGTCAATTCTATACTTCTCTGGACTGGGGAGCGAGGCCTTGACTTATGCAATTGCTGGGAGCTTACAGAGGTGGAGAAAAATGGTCCAGAGCTGACATTTACAAAGCTTGCTTCTCACCTTGAACCCAAGTCTTATCTATGAATTTCAAGGCTTAATGCAAGAGACTGATGCAACTGTTGATAATTTCAGCATTAGACTAAAAATTGTTGCTTCAAAATGCAGATTTAAGGATATGGAGGAAAGTTTAGTTGATCAGCTAATATGGAGGAGTGTCCATCCCAAAGAACAAAAGTCTTATAAGGAAAGATAGCTTGAAGCAGGCCAACACTATAGACACAGCCAGAGCCTTCAAAGCCACAAGGATGCAAATGAAATCCCTATCTATGCAGACTCACCCACAGCAAAGAGAAGGAAGGGTTGATGCTATAAAGAACACAATCAGAAAAGTGCAAACCCCCAAGACCTGCAGGAAGTGTGGCAGACAAAACCCATTTGATGACTGAAACAAATGCCCCATATGTGGTTCTGAATGTAGAGCCTATGGTAAAGCAAACCACTGGGTGAAGATATGCAAGCCTGGTATGAAGAAAACAATAATTCCAGTGAAGAAAAAAAAGACAAGATGATCCACCACATAAAAGTAAACAACAGTGAGGACTCCGACACCCAGATATTGGACATAGAATCCATACATTTTCACAAGATGTCAGGTAAGATGAAAGAAGGAAGTGAGTTGCACACAAGGATCCAAATACAGAGGACCATCCAGAACAAGCCTAAAGGTGAAGCTAGATACTGGATCACAAAGCAATGTCCTTCCACTCAGACTCTTCCACCAGATGTTCCCAGAGAATAAAAGGGTATCCAAAAGACGGTGCACTGGAACCAGCAAATGTCACTTTAATGGCCTATGGTGGATCCATGATCAAGTAGCTAGGATCAATGGCTACCATAAGGGAAAGAACATCCTCTGAACATTCTATGTGGTAGATGCAGATGGACCAGCAATTCTAGATCTCAATAGTTGCCAGGAGTTGGAGTTTATCTGTCAATTCTGATATCCAGATAAAGAATATATCCAAAAGGATCAACAGAAACACAAATAAAAAAGAGGAAATGATTTCCACAGAAATACCTGCCAGGCCATGGCACACAGTGGGAGCAGACTTGTTCACCGAGAATCAAGACTGGTATTTAATAATAGCCTGTTACTATTCTAAGTTTCCATTTGTCAAAAGGGTGAAAGACCTGAGAATGTCAACTATCACCTCAGAAATGAGAGCACTCCTTGGTGAACAAGGAATACCCAAGCAAGTAAATATGTGACAATGGAACAGCTCACATCACAAGAATTCAGGAAACTGGCTGTAGACTATGGGTTTGTTATCACTACATCATCCCCATACTACCCTAAAATTCATGAGTTCATTGAAAGACAAGTGCAGACTGTGAAATGCACACTAGTTAAGTGTCACGAAACATATCTAGCTCTTCTCTCATTACGAGCAACACCTTTAAGGGCTGACATGAAGTCCCCAGCAGAACTTCTAAATGGGAGGAGATATAAAACAGCTCTGCCAAGCAAAATACACCCTCGAGAAGACCAGGAGGAAATTAGAAGACTGGCTGACACGCAAGGACACCAGCATTATAACAAACATGCACAAACCTTGCCAGAACTCTTCAGAATTATGCAAGTGCACATTCAAAAGCTGATATTGAAAATATGGACCCCAGCAAAGGTCATCAGAGAAGCTGAGACACCAAGATCATACAATGTTGAGACAGACTCTGGCAATCAGCTGATGAGGAATAGAATTCACATCCAAAATTCATGATGTGATGAAGCAGAAAGATTTAATACCAGCAAAAGCCTGCAACACCAATATCAAGTGAGGTATCAAATGAAGAGACCACAACCACTAATACTGAAACATCAACACAGCAGTTGTCAGGTGAAACACAACAAGCTACATCACCTACACGTGCACCAGCAACACAGAGCCCAATGATTGCAGCCAAATATATAAGATGGTGAAAGAACATACTGCCACCAGTGCGATATTGATAAGAACTATTTAAAAATAGTTGTGTAAATAAACTAGTGTACAAATTCAGTTACGCAAGTTGCACTGGAAAGTGATAAAGAACACTAAATTTTTCTGTATTTTGGAGGGATGTTATACAGTCAGGATAATGTGAACTATTTTGTAACTGTGTGAGAATACACCCTTCTCACTGTAGAAATTGTTGTGCTCCACTGTGGGCCATATGTGTGAGCATGTGAGCAGTTTCCTGAGATGGTGAAAGGCATCAGTAAGTAAAGTCTCTTTTGTTATTTGAATCTTCCATCTCCAGGTTATTTAAGAAGCCCCCCCCCCCCCCAAGTAACACAGAGATATAACACCCACACTGAGTTATTGCTGCCATAAATAAGTTTTATTTATGATCTCAGTAGTTGCTGGGAGTTGCAGTTTATCTGTCAATTCTGAGATCCAAATAAAGAATATATCCAAAAGGATCAACAGAAACACATATGAAAAAGAAGAAATGATTTCCTCAGAAGTATAGAAGGGGAAGGGAGACAGAGGTGCAGTTTCAGTGTAATTGTAATTGCAGTGTAATTAAGTTTTAATGGGGAGGGAAGACACTATGTTCCCTAGTTACGCCACTGGTAATCCTGAGTATATAGTGATCTGCGAAAGCTAGCATCACTTTGTTAATAATTAAGACCATTTCAAACTTACAAAAATGGATATGCAGAGTCAGGATCAGAAACTCTCTTGGGGTGAGTGGGGAATGGGGGGGTGAGTGGGAAGTGAGTGGGGAATGGGGGGTGGTGAGTGGGAAGTGAGTGGGGAATGGGGGGTGAGTGGGGAATGGAGGGTGAGTGGGGAATGGGGGGTGGTGAGTGGGAAGTGAGTGGGGAATGGGGGGTGGTGAGTGGGAAGTGAGTGGGGAATGGGGGGTGAGTGAGGAATGGGGGGTGGTGAGTGGGAAGTGAGTGGGGAATGGGGGGTGAGTGGGGAATGGGGGGTGAGTAGGGAGTGAGTGGGGAATGGGGGGGTGGTGAGTGGGAAGTGAGTGGGGAATGGGGGGTGAGTCGGGAGTGAGTGGGGAATGGGGGGGTGAGTGGGGAATGGGGGGGTGAGTGGGGAATGGGGGGGTGAGTGGGGAATGGGGGGTGAGTGGGGAATGGGGGGGTGAGTGGGGAATGGGGGGGTGAGTGGGGAATGGGGGGTGAGTGGGGAATGGGGGGTGGTGAGTGGGAAGTGAGTGGGGAATGGGGGGTGGTGAGTGGGAAATGAGTGGGGAATTGGGGTGAGTGGGGAATGGGGGGGTGAGTGGGGAATGGGGTGGTGAGTGGGAAGTGAGTGGGGAATGGGGGTGGTGAGTGGGGAATGGGGGGGTGAGTGGGAAGTGAGTGGGGAATGGGGGGTGGTGAGTGGGAAGTGAGTGGGGAATGGGGGGTGAGTGGGGAATGGGGGGTGGTGAGTGGGAAGTGAGTGGGGAATGGGGGGTGGTGAGTGGGAAGTGAGTGGGGAATGGGGGGTGAGTGGGGAATGGGGGGTGAGTAGGGAGCGAGTGGGGAATGGGGGGGTGGTGAGTGGGAAGTGAGTGGGGAATGGGGGGTGAGTCGGGAGTGAGTGGGGAATGGGGGGGTGAGTGGGGAATGGGGGGTGAGTGGGGAATGGGGGGATGAGTGGGGAATGGGGGGTGAGTGGGGAATGGGGGGGGTGAGTGGGGAATGGGGGGTGAGTGGGGAATGGGGGGGTGAGTGGGGAATGGGGGGGTGAGTGGGGAATGGGGGGGTGAGTGGGGAATGGGGGGTGAGTGGGGAATGGGGGGTGAGTGGGAAATGGGGGGTGAGTGGGGAATGGGGGGTGAGTGGGGAATGGGGGGGTAAGTGGCGAATGGGGGTTGGTGAGTGGGAAGTGAGTGGGGAATGCGGGGTGAGTGGGGAGTGACTGGGGAATGGGGGGGGTGGTGGTGTGCATCAGTCACATTTCCCCCTCACTGCACATGTGCCATCCGGCACAATTTAGGTCCCCTTTATAATAAATGATACAGGCCCCACAATATTTTAATCCAGCACTGATCACCCACAAGCAGAATCTTCCAATTATCTTCCAGACTGAAAAAGCTTCAGCAGTGAGACTGCTGTACTACTCATACAAACCATTTTGTACGAGACTACTTACTTAATATTTATTTTGTTATGTATATTCATATGTATATTAGTTATGTATATTCATATCACTTGTTTGTATGGGTGTTATGTCTGTATGTATCTTTGTACATTTTTGCACTGAGGACCTGAAAGCATTGTGTCATTGGGTTGCACATAGAATCAGATGATAAAACTTGAACTTGGTACAGTGCAGTGAAGGCAGGTTGATCGAGGACCATCTTTTTAGTGGAGTGCAAGTCTTCATCCAGTAATGACATGGACATCAATCTCCATTCATGTACATACTCCATCCTGTAATTCAATGCCAGCTGGAGAGATCTTGGATGCGAGAAGTTGACATTTGAACAATGGGAAACTATTCAAGTCATACATTGGAAGTCAGCACTGAAAGGATGCCACTTTGTTAAAATTAGATAACTTAGGTGAATGTACAAGATCTTAGGGAATGCCTCCAGGACTCCATACGGATTGATATTTAACTCTCACTGAAAGATTAAAAGTCATGATCACTTCGCTGTTGTGGAAAATTTCTGGATTGGATCCCTAGGACTGGAAGTGATACAACACATGTTACTATAGGAAATCAGGGAAGAGATTGGTAGAGTACTGCCAATCTTTGCATCCTTCTTGGCCACAAGAATGGTACCAGAGAATTAGAGGATGGCAAATATTGTTCTCTTGTTCAAGAAAGGTAACAGGGATAATCCTGGGAATTATAGGTCAATGAGTCTTTTGTCAGTGGAGAGCAAACTATTCAGAGGATTCTTATGGACAGGATTTAGAGAGGCAGAATCTTCAAAGATAGGTGTCAAAGATTTTTTTTTAAATAAACACAGAATGGTGGCTGCCTGAAAAGCTTTGCCAAGGGTAGTGGTGGAGGCTTGTACAACAGGGACATTTAAATGACTCTTAGATAGGCCCGTGGGTTGAAGAAAAATAAAGGGTTATGGGCTGTGGGATGAAAAGGATTAGATTGAAGTGGAGTAGATTTATATACATTGGCAGAGTATCATGAACTATCCTGTACTGCTCTATGTTCTAAATTTGCTGCTACCATTTATGCATTTACAACAATATAATCCTTCCAAAATGCTTTATTATCTGCAAGGCATTTTGGAATGCCCTGAAAGTGATGTGACAGGTACTATATTAATGCAATAATTTATTCATAAGCATATCTGCATGTTTACATAGATGCAGACCAAAGATTTTAAGGAATGAGAATTTTCCAAATCTATTTTTGTAGCTATGGGTTTATGACAAAATACAAGTTTGATGAGAGAAGAAGGAATCATTACACAATTAAGGTTTGAAGTGCATTGTTGAAGAAGGTACAAGTCGCCTTAAAGAGGGGAGAAATGGAAGGAAATTGGAGGGTGAGGAGAAGAATGAATAACACAAACACTTGGAAGGAAAGAATAGAATCAAAATGTTTCTTTGTAGGGAAGAAGCACCTGTTAAAGTGGAAGCAAATTCAGATTTTTAATTTTTTTTTATTTTTCACTGTGAACCCTATCAACCAAAATATGTACAAATGACTCATTAAATTTACAGTGGTATTTTCTCCCTTTTTTCCCCCTTTCCTTCCTTCCTACCCCCCTCCAAAACCCATAAATATGCAACATATACAATACAGTAAAACCATAAAACAATATCTTCACACAAAGGAAAATAAACAAGAAAAATGCATCATCTATTCGTTACACACTAAATCTAGTCATTTTGTCTTCTTAACATTCTCATTTTAGGTGGTGGAGGTCCTAGACAAGCTCTCCATGTTCCATGTACGGTTCCCAAATTTGTTCAAACAATGCGACTTTATTTTTTAAATTATATGTTATTTTTTCCAATGCAATGCATTTATTCATTTCCATGTACCATTGCTGTATTCTAATGCTCTCTTCCATTTTCCAAGTAGACATTATACATTTTTTTTGCTACCACTAGGGCTATAATAATGAATCTTTTTTTTGCACTTTATCCACTTGATCTTAAATCTTTACTTCTTATGTTACTTAAAAGAAAGGTCTCTGGATTTTTTGATATGTTATTCTTTTTAATTTTATTTAATATCTGATTTGGTTCTTCCCAAAATATATTCACTTTCGTACATGCCCAAATTGCATGTACTGATGTTCCCATTACCTTCTTACAGCGAAAACATGTATCTGATAATGTTGAATCTCATTCTTTTAATTTTTGAGGAGTGATACATAACCTGTGTAATCAATTATAATGTATCATGCGTAACCTTGTGTTTATTGTATTCTTCATAGTTCCAGAACACAACTTTTCCCATACATCATTTTTTATCTTTATGTTTACATCCTTTTCCCACTTCTATTTAGGTTTATAGTTTATTTCATCATTTTCCTCATCTTGCAGCTTAATGTACATATTAGTTTTAAATCATTTAATTATCATTGCTTCTGTAATCACATATTCAAAGTTGCTCCCTTCAGGTAATCTCAATCTGTTTCCCAATTTATCCTTTAAGCTTTCAATTGATGATATGCAAACATTGTACCTTGAGTTATTCCATATTTGTACTTCAACTGTTCAAATGTTAATGAATTATTTCCCAAAAAACAATTTTCTTTTCTTTTAATTCCTTTTCTCTCCCATTCTCTAAAGGAAAGAATATCTATTCTAAAAGGATTAGTGAATTTTGCGTCAATAATAGTTTTGGTATTTGGTAATTTGTTTTTTCCTTTCTAAGTGGAGCTTCTTCCATGTATTAAGTAAATGATGCAGTACTGGTGAGTTTTTATATTGCACCAACATTTCATCCCATTTATAAAGTATATGTTCCGGTACCTTCTCCCTTATTTTATCTTAGTTCAGTCTGGTTTTTCCCTTGTCTGGTAAAAATCTGATAAGTACCTTAATTGTGCAAATCTATAATAATTTCTAAAGTTTGGTAACTGCAAGCCACCTTGGTTATACCTCTTAATTTATCCAACACAACCCTCGGTTTCCTTCCTTTCCACAAGAATTTCCTTATTATTCTTTCTAGTTCATTAAAGAATTTTTCTGTTAAAGGAATTGGTAACGTTTGAAATAAGTATTGTATCCTTGGGAACACGTTCATTTTAATGCAGATTACCCTCACTATCAACATCAGCGGTAATTCTTTCCAATGTTCTAAGTCTTCCTGCAATTTCTTTATTAGTGGCTGATAATTTAGTTTGTACAAGTGACTAAAGTTATTATCTAACCTGATCCCTAGGTAACGGATTGCTTGTGCTTGCCATTTAAATGGTGATTCTTTTTTTAAATTCTGTATAGTCCGCATTACTCATTGGCATCACTTCATTTTTCTTTGCATTGATCTTGTACCCCATTCCTTAAATTTCTTATGTAATTCTTTTATTGATATCTCTGGTTCTGTTAGGTATTCTACGATGTCATCTGCATATAAGCTGATTTTATACTCCTCCATTATTTTTATCCCTTTTATTTTATTTTCTATTCTTATCAGTTCTGCCAAAGGTTCTATAGTGAATAATGAGGGTGATAATGGACATCCCTGTCTTGTTGACCTATTAATTTAAATTGGTTCGATACATATCCATTTACTGCTACCTTCGCCAATGGTCCATTATACAATGCTTTAATCCAATTTATATATTTTTCTGGTAAATTGAACTTCTGTAATACTTTAAATATGTAGTTCCACTCTACTCTGTCAAAGGCTTTTTTTTGCATCTAAAGCAACAGCCACTGTTGGTTTCTTATTTCCTTGAACTGCATGAATTAGATGAACAAGTTTACAGACTTTATCTGCTGTTTGTCTTTTCTTATAAATCAAGTTTGATCTTGTTTTACTATTTTTGGTACACAATCGGCCAATCTGTTTCCTAATAATTTTGCTATTATCTTATAGTCTGAGTTAAGTAGAGATATTGGTCTATATGATGCTGGTGTTAATGGACCCTTCCCCAGCTTTAGTATTACTGTAATTATTACTGTCTTACATGAATCTGGCAAGTTTTTTGTTTCTTCTACCTGGTTTGTTTCTTCCATCTGGTTCATTACTTCCAGGAGAGGAGGAATTAATAACTCTTTAAATGTTTTATAAAATTCTATTGCAAATCCATCCTCTCCTGGTGTTTCATTGTTCAGCAGCTTTTTTTAATATATCCTGTACTTCCTCTATTTCAAACAGTTTTATTAGTTTGTTTTGTTCCTCTTCTTGCAATTTTGGCAGATAATTTTTAGCTACAAATTCCTCTGTTTTATCATCTTTCCCCTCGTTCTCAGTTTGGTATAATTATTCATAAAATTCCTTAAAGTTTTCATTAATCTCTGTGGGTTATATGTAATTTGTTTGTCCTTTTTCCTTGATGCCAATACAGTTCTTTTTTAAGTTGCTGGGCTAATATTTTGTGTTTTTTCTCCCAGTTTGTAATACTTTTGCTTTGTTTTCATTATGTTCTTCTCCACCTTGTATGTTTGTAATGTTTCATATTTTATTTTTTGTCTGCCAATTCTCTCCTTTTCATTATTTCATCCTTTTTACTAGTTCCTTTTCTGTATTTACTATCTCCTTTTCCAACTGCTCTATTTCCCAATTGTAGACCTTTTTCATCTTAGTTACATAACTTATTATCTGTCCTCTAATGAAGGCTTTCATTGTGTCCCATAATATAAATTTGTCTTTCACTGATCATGTGTTTATTAAAAATCTTTTAATTCGGCATTCAATAAACTGAGCACGTTGAAAGAACCAAAGATTCGTTGATCCAAACCAAGGCTTTTATTAACTAAGACTGGAGCATATCACAAGTAGATCGACCAGTCCAGAATGACCTCGTCTGGCTAGGAGCAACCCTTTAAGACCTGCCAGTAGGTGTGGCTACATTCTCAGCCAATCACAGTCACCCTACAATTGGTACATATACACATTGGTGATAGAATTGGTTTATCACACAATAAACTGTTTAAGTTCCTGCCTTTTAAGTAGCATGGAGTTTAACCTCCATCTCCATGTTCTTGGTAGGATGTCCTCCAGTTCTATTGCTAATAACAGGGGTGAATGATCTGATAGTAATCTAGCTTTATACTCAGTTTTCCTAACTCTCCCTTGAATATGGACTAACAACAAAAAACATATCAATCCTTGAGTATGTTTTGTGTCTACTCAATATCTAAGTTTCATTTCCGGCATTGATTTAACCATAAATTTGGCTACTTTATTCTTTTTGTTGGTCTTATGTCCAGTTTTATCCAACATTGGATCCAAATTAAGGTTAAAATTCCCTTCTATCAATATATTTCCTGGTGTCTGCAATCTTCAAAAAATATCCTGCATAAAATTTGATCCTCCTCATTAGGTGCAAATATATTGAGCAAATTCCAAAATTCTGAGTATATCTGACACTTTATCATTACATACCTCCCTGCTGGATCTATTATTTCCCCCTCTACTTTGATTGGTACATTTTTGTTAACTAATATGGCTACACCTCTAGTTTTTGAATTATAGGATGCTGCCGTTACATGTTCTACCCAGTCTCTCTTTAATTTGTTATGTTCCATTTCAGTTAGATGCATTTCCTGCACAAATACTATATCTATTTTTTCCTTCTTCAATAAATTTAGTACCCTCTTCCTTTTAATTTGGTTATGTATTCCATTAATGGTTAGTCATATAGTTCAACATGGCCATCTTACATCTTGCATACACCTCTTTTTCACCTCCTTGACACCTCCATTCTCCTTTTTCCCCATTTTCATCCTAGTTTTCCCTTATTAAACTCAATGTATGACAACACATTTAAGACAAAGTACCCCTGCAGTTCCCACATCCACTGATGCCTTAACCCCAAATGTTCCCCCCCCCCACTCTGAGTTGCCCCTTATCCCTTGCCGGGCAACCACAATTCACCTTTCCATTTGGATTGCAATCTTGCTCGCAAGTGTCAACTGATTTTGCAGTGACGGTTATTCCCACTCCCCCCAGCCCTCCCCAGAAAACACTATTTATATAAACACACATAAAGCTTTCTTTTTCCCCCTTACTTACTTCCCTTCTCTTTTCCCTCTTTAGTTCTTTACATATGCATTGTTTTTACATCTTTATATATACTTTATCCCTGTTCTTCATTCTTGTTACATCTCAATCTTTTTTTCTGCCTGCAAGCATTCCATTAATTCTTGAGCTTCCTCCAGATCCTAGAACAGTCGGTTTTGTTCTGTGGGTATAAATATTTTAAGCAAGGCTGGATGTCTTAACAGAATTGGTAACCTTTTTTCCATAAAATAGTTTTCACGCTATTAAACTCCTTCCACTTCTTTAAGAGTTCAAAACTAATGTCTGGGTAAAAAAAATATTTTTTGCCCTTTGTATTCCAGTGGCTTATTATCTTCTCTAATTTTATTCCTGCCCGCTCCAGTATATTTTCTCTTGTCATATATCTCAAAAATTTTACAAAGATGGATCTTGGTTTTTGATGTGTCTGTGGTTTCAGAGCTAATGCTCTGTGTGTCCTTTCTATTTCCATTTCTTCCTACATTTCTGTCATTCCCAGGTCCTTCAGGATCCATCCTTTTATAAATTCCTTCATGTCTGTGCCTTCTTCATCCTACTTCAGGCCCACTATTTTTATGTTGTTTTGCCTACTATAATTTTCCAACATATCAAATTTCTGAGATAACTTGTGTCTCTAACTTTTTTGTCACTTTCTTCCAATTTTTATTTCGTCATTTACTTCCATTTCCAACTCTTCCACATTCTCTACTTTTTCCCTATTTCTGTCATGACCAATTATAAACTTTGCATTTTATCTTCTGCTCTTTTCATTTTTCTTTTAATTGCACTAAATTCTCATGACAACGATTCTTTTAGTGATCTCATTTGTTCTTCAAAAAAGGGTTTATCTATATTCTGTCCATCAGTTTTACCTTCTATTTCTCTGTGAAGATCTTGGTCGTCTTCTTCCTCTTCTTTGTGTCTGTGTTTTTCATGATGAGCTGCTTGTATCTGTCAGGCCTCGTCTTGCTGAGCCTCTTGTTGTTGGTCCTCCCCTCTTGGGCTGCTCATCTGTCAGGCCTCCTGTCGTTGATCCTCTTGTCGGTCACCCCTCAGTCTTTCTCCCTCGTCTGTTTCCTCACTCCCTCCTCTGCCGCCTTTCTCATCCTCCAGCTGAGCGCCATGGTGTCGGGCGTTCATCAGCTGTTTTGTGCTGTGGCTGCCTGCTCCTCTGCTGAGCCCCCTCCCGTTGGTATCCTCTTTCCTTGGATTGCGCAGTTGCGCACTTTTGCTTGGCTCCGAGAGCCATTTCTGAAGCCCACCGATCGGGAGGACACGACTCTGCAGGGCAGGTACTAACCTCTGGGATCGGGCACTCCTCGCCACCACAGCTCCCTGTTCCTTCATGCAGCTAAGGCCTTCTTTCTTCTCCAGCAACTTTTATACTTTTTTTGGTTATTTTTACTTTCTCCTTCTTGGGTGCCATCTTCTTTCTCTTCTCTGTAGCTTTATCTTCTATTTCTATTTCTTATTTTATTTTTGTTGTGCTTTGTCTTTTCCTAACTTTTTTCCCATTTTTCTGGAGAGGGCTGGTTTTCCCGACCGGTCATTACTCCATCACAGGACTCCTCCAGCAAATTCAGGTTGAACCAAAGCTGTCCAGTGTTGCTATAAGCAAATGTGCAATAAAAATTAGCATGAATTCAAGGTAGTGGTGGACATTGATAACCCTGAAGGTTCCCATGTATAAATCTGCTGGTCCTGATAAAGAGAATTATACAGTGACATGAAAATTGAAATATTATCAACATAGTTTCAAGGCAGCTGTGTCAATATAGAGGCAATAAGCAAACCCTCTGCTTGGCAAGTGGGTTCAGTGCCCTGAACAAGCAGAATAATATCTCACTGCATTCTCTACCATGATGAATTCAGCCCTTTTTAAGACCATCTTACTCTTAGAAAAAAAACAATTTCATGTTTAAGTTAGTTTATTAGTCATCCAATTGTACCAGTACAACCAAAAGAAAGCATTCTCCAGTCCACATTTCAGAACAGTGCATACAGACAGACATACACATGTTAAAATAGCTACTATTAATAAATAATAGTCACAGAGTTGTAGCAGTCATTCAGCAGACTCACTGCCTATGGGAAGAAGTTGTTCCTCAGCCTGGTGGTTATGGCGCTAACACTTCTGCATTTTTTCCCCCCAATGGGGGCAGCTGGAAGATGCTGCGTGAGGGGTGGTAGGGGTCCTTCTGGATTTTGTGAGCCTCTTAAAAAGTTTCCCAGTAAATCAGGTGGACCCCAGTGATCTTCTCTTCTGCTTTTATGGTCCTATGGATCAGGCTCAGCGTTATGGGGGGGGGGGGGGACATTTACAAGCTATGCACCCCAAATGAGTAATTGTGACCCCCACAACACTAGCATCACTAGGGGATGCCATCAGAGGGGGTGTCACCAAAATGAATCGTGTGGTTTTGTCTCCACGCACATTTGTCTGAAACGCTGGAAGGAGGGGAAAGTGTGATGGGGAGGCGGACAGAGGAGATCCATGGCAGATATGGCACCTGCTCCCCCCACAACTGAGTTCTTGAATGGCAGTATGTGCCGCCCCCCCCCCCCGCAGTAACCCTAATGGCCTCCAATTAGATCTCTTCTGACGCCGTCTCTGCTGTGGATTGACCTGCAATCTAATGCTCTGCAGCAACTGTACCATATTGTGATAGATCAAGCCAGAGCTCCTGTGGAAAGTTGACAGATTGGTGGCTGGTAGCTTTGCCTCCCTCAGCCTTCTAAGGAAGTGCAGTCAATGTTCTGCCTTCCTGACAAGTGAGGAGATGTTGCGGGTACAGGATTGATTACTCAAGTGGATAAGTCCCATCACCAGATGCTCGATGCATTTCATAATGGTGGAGGTCATTGCCACTGAGTGGTAGCCATTGAAGCCTGTAACTGTCACCTTCTTTGGTACAGAGATGATGGTGGCTTCCTTGAAACCCATGGCAATGATGGATTGCTGCAATTATGCATTGAAGAACTCTGTAAAGACTTCCATCAGTTAGTCTGCACAGTCTTTCAGTACCCATCCAGGTATGTTGTTATAGAAAATATACCTATGTACTGTTCATTATGTATTCATTAATCCATTAATATGCAACAATTTACTATGTACTTCATCTACACTGTTTATGGAAAATATTCATATAATTAAGTAACAGCCACAGTATGTAGAAAAGTATGTGTAGAATTTGCTGAAACCAAAGCCTGCTAACTTTAAAACAGAGGGAAAATATTTTCATCCCCAAGGTTACATAAAACTCCTAACTTTAAAACACAAGTCCAGAGAGAAAACATCATGGTCATACATTCAAATCTGAGAAAATAATAGTGATTACAGGCACCAGAAGAACCAGTATTCAAAGAGGATGAGATTACTTTGAGTCCCTCAAAGATCTTTGCATTTCATAATTCTAATTTACCACAGACCTGCGCCATCTCCCTACTCAGTAGGGGTTGCCCTCGTTCCTCTGACAACAAACTGCCATCGTTGTAGGTGGTGTAAGATTACCCTGGATATTGTAAGGTAAAACATCATGAGATGGGAATGTGTAGGGAGTTACCCTGTACAGGGCAGTAACAAGAAGGGGAGGTGTCCTTGTACTCCTGTTAGGTAAAACATCATGAGATGGGACCGGAGAAGGAGTCACCCAGTACTAAGGAGTAACAGAATGCATCCTTGTTCTTACAAGATAAGAGAGACATTGATGGATTGAGAGGCAGGAAGCTAGCAGGGAAAGGATAGCAACAGTTTTAGTCATTGGACAAGTAATGATATGATGATGTTCTAAGCATGTATCCAAGGGTATAAAAAATCACCATTTTGCTGATAACGGCAGAATGCATTCTCCGACTAACTTTGTTGGTCGCAAGTGTTACAATCCGGTAATAAAGAACAAAGAACCCTGATTTCGACTCAGTCTGGTGTTTGTCTCACTCATTCATGAACAATGCAGACCTAACATAAAAATTGATACAGAAATGAACAAACCCAGCAAAAGTTGTCCTAACAATGTGCTCCATCTCCCAAACACTCCCTGTAACCAGGATAAAACAGGATTGGAGACTCCAGACTGGGCTTTTAATTCTTTCGCCAATGCCCTAAGTTTCGTTAACCCCTTAGTGAGTGATCCATCTGGCCCTGTGTTATTAGAGATAGAAGTGCAGCATAGATCTCCAAACATAGCACACACTCCACCTTTCTCTGCCAGGACCATATCAATCGCTATCCTATTCTGAAGTGTCATAAGGGAAGTTTCTGACAGTTGTTGATGTATTGCCTCAACAACGTCCCTGGTCAAATTTGCAAGGCGCTGGACATTATAGTGGCTGTTGTTGTATTCCATGCATTCGAACGCTGGTCACGAGGACCATAGAGACAGCCCTTGCTGACCGTGATGAACTGCCTCCGAAATATCAAGCTGTGCAGGCTGTGGAGCAAGACTATCTCACATTACAGGAGACGGAGAAAGTTGCTGAGATCGATCTGGAGTCTGAAGGGGAATGTGATGGGAAGGAGGGATTGTGAATTAGATTGTTACACATATAATTTTAACCTTGCTTGTAACCCAAATATTATAACATTGATTGTAACACAAACATTATTAATCAGATTGTAGATGTTACAATCCGGTAATAAAGAACAAAGAACCCTGATTTCGACTCAGCCTGGTGTTTGTCTCACTCATTCATGAACAAAGCAGACCTAACAATATCCACCTGCACCTCTGTTGTAAAACATCCAATTGTTTGAAGCAGCTTCAATGAGGTGTATAGAAACTTTTTCCTCACAGCTTCTGGTTCCACATTTTATCTTTCTTTTTTCAGTTCCTCCCACAATGCTATGATGTTGGTATCACTCCCACTGTCCACCATGATGTCAACCTACACACCTCCAATCACTACTGGCACCTTTGCATTTGCATGTTTATTGTTAATGGCAAAAGCATATCTAGTCTCAGTTTGTTTTTCCTGATCGTCAACATGTGTGCATTCACATGAACCCTTTTCAACATGTAAATTTTGTTCGCCCTCAGCCTTCATCCGCCTCATCCCCTTTCTTCCTCCACAATTATTTGTATGTCTGGGTTCACCTCCTGCCTGGGGTGAGCTTCTGCATTTGTTAGCAAAATGGCCCTTTCTACTACAGCTTCTGCACACTTGACCCCCTGGCTGGACAGCACAAATCCTGCTAAAATGTCCGATATCGCCACATCGGTAACGTTCGTGACGCTCCAAATAACTAGTGTGTTTACCATGTTCCTATCCTTTGCTTGTGGTGGTAAATATCTTATGAATTTGACAAGAAACTGCGCCATTACGTCCAGCTGGGGAACCATCCAATTTCATAGTCTGAAATGGAGTTTCCACTGCTTCAAATGATGCTGCTATTGTCAAAGTTTCTGCCAGTGTGAGTGTTGCACCTTTCTCCAACAACTTGTGTCTCAAGTGGTTTGATGTACAACTTTGTACCACCTGATCTCAAATCTGGTTTTCCAAATCTGCTCCATAATTGCAACCTTCAGCCACCTTCCTGAGTCGTGTGACAAACTGAGCAATGCTTTCCCTATCCCTCTGTTTGATCTGTCGAAAGACAAGACGTTGGAATGTGGCATTTGATTCAACAAGATGCTTTTTCAAGGCATAAACAGCCCTTTTATAATCAGCTTTGTTCCCCGTGTCAGCCAGTGTCTTGAAAATCTCCCACACTGCAGCTCCAGCAGTATACAAGAATAGAGCTCTCCTGTGTGTGAGCTCCACCAGTGTCACCCCATCAACAAAACGTCCCAAGTTGTTGGGATACGAATCTAATTCCTCATACCATTTTTCCTCTGAAAAATGAGGAAAGAACCAAAAAAAATGTCAACTAAATGGCCAAAGGTACCTTTACCATAAACATGTGTAATGAAATGGAAGTATTGATCAAAAATTATAAGCCTAAAAATAAATCCAAAATATGAGAATGAAAGAGCAGGAGGTGGAGATACTGAAGCTTTTCAGGACTAGGAGAAAGCATGTCAGGCAACGAGGATAGCAAAAGAAGAAAGCTAAAAAACTGAAGAAACAACCTGAACAGGAGGAGAATCAGGAAGAGACATTAGGTGGAGTAAATGCAACTCAGTGTTATTATTCAACCTTTTATACAGGGATTAGGGGAGGGGGCTACAAGGGGTGTGATTTACCTTGTATGTAAAATAATGATGTAATCTTTTAGTTCAATTTGTTTGAGTGTATAAAAGGTTCTCTCGGGTTGACATGTAGTATTAAAGTCAAGGTTCTCTCAGGTTAACTTGATGTCTAGTAAACGAGTTAACTGTACCAGTTCTGTGAGCTGTGTTCTTTGCATTGGGAAGTGGCAGCTTCAATACATTTGGCAAACCAGCCAAGAATCCAAGATGGAGGAATGCTTACTGGATGGTGTCAGTGACTGGCTGGACTAGCATCTAAAGACTGAAGAATGGGCCCACAGGACACTTTCCCAGTTATTCTCTAAAGGTGTTAGATCAATTGACTCCTCCCTTTTAGAATTACTCTCAATGGATCCCAGATGAACTAAGAGTGTCACATCCCGAACACAGAGGATAAGGCTTTGAGGATTTGCCCAGTGAGGGGATAAATGTACTGTCCTAGTTCTGACACCCTGCCTTAGACTGGTTGTTAAGAGGGGAAATCCCCACGTGAAGGTCAGGACCCTGAAGTGGGCTCAGAGGAACAAAAGGACAACATGGGACCAGTGTGTGATCAATAGGAGTAAACACTCCTATGGGTAAAATGTCAGAAATGAGTGATGTGGGGACCCTGGGACAGCCAATGTGTTATTTATATCTGAAGTATGGTAAAAATTTTAATTGGACACAGAGTTGCACAACTCAGAAAAAGGTAGGAATTGAGCAGGAGGCCAGAAAAAGGGCTGGCCAGGTAAATTTATGATCGAGTTAAAAAGGTAATGATATATCAGAAGAGGGACCGGTCCCATCCATGTTCCAGTTATACAGAGCAGCAGGAATAATTTATAATGGTAGTAATATGGCCATGGAAAAACCATCAATGTGGATAAAAAATAAGAACTGGAGAGATAATGGGAGCCACAGGAGAGGGAATGTTGGGGATCTCAATTATTGTATGGAATATTGATTGGTCATCAGAGTAAAGCCTAATAAAGATGGGCAGCACCCACCACATCTGTGTAGTATATTTTTTAAGGCTTAAAATTTTCTCCACACAAGATGTGGAATAAAAATTACATTTAAATAAGGAACAGACCAGCACCAACTACAGAATGTTAAACTGATTTAGCATTTCAGATTAAAGATATGATAATTACGATTAAAACAGTAACATTCTCTCAGGTGCAAAATGGTTAACAAACAGAAGGTGAAAGAATAAAACCTCGGGGACCCAATTTCAGGTACGGCGACTATTCTTGCAGAAGGATGAGAATGAGGAAATCAAAAGATTCCTTGTGGGCAAGGCCACCCCCATATAGACCTTAGCAGCCACAGTGACCAGACCTGTGTCTCACTAGTTAGGATAAAGAAGGTGATTTCCGACTTAGCTTTGATGCAAAATTGTTGCTCATTTTGGAAAAAAAAACTTTAAAGTTTACCTCACACTTTCATTGATGGTAGAAAGATTGTGCATAAGTGAGGAAGGGGTTAAAAAGCTTGAACTGAACGTTATCTGCAGTAATTTAATTTATTCTTTAAGGACCCAGAAAAATCAATAATAAGACCATACTTGTCATTACATACTTAATTCTATAAAATTAATCCAAATGGTAGGCTTTCAATTTCTTTACCAGGGTTATTTAAATGTACAAGTAAAAGAAATTGCATTTGGTACAGAAATTGTCCGGAAGGGGTAAATCATTGATTTCTGGCACACCCCCTACAGTTTACAGAACTTTCAGCATCCCCCTGAACTTGTGCTTCATCCCCATATCAGGTCCCCGAGGTTCTGTTTGTTAACCATTTTGCACCTGAGAGAATGTTACTGTTTTAATCGTTGAATTGGATAAAGGAATTGGAGATTATAGTGGTTCCACTACTCCCATTAACCCCAGGCAGCAGGAAAAGTGGAATGTTCAAATGAAAAAACTGAACTGGCCAAATTGACTGAGGAAACACCTAAAAATGGCCAAAAAGTGCTGCCCATAGCATTGTTTTAAATGCTACTGATACCACAGGCTAGGTCAGGGCCATCTATTGCAGAAATAGTCCACAGACAACCAACTTGGGGATAAAAGGCCCACACTACCATTAGGAATGGATTTATTATCATTAGGTGATGTCAAAAGCAAATATTTGAGTAATGCAACTAAAACATTTTTTGAGAAATGCATTCATGGGTACAGCAAACACACCTAAAGGAGGGTGATCCAACAGATCAAAATGGTGAATATCGTAATGTCAACCCTGAGAATTATGTTCTGGTAAAGAATTGGATCAGAAAAAATTGAAAACTTGCTGGAAAGGACAACTTCATGTCCTGGTAATAACACCGACTGCAGTAAATGGAGGTCAGCCTTACTAGAAACGCCAAACATACTTAAGGGAAAAAAAGGCCCAGCTAAGACATTAAGACGTTTATTAGAACAGACTGAAAAAGAGGCCCACCCACAACACGAGAACTTTATTATTATGCCTCTTATTGCCCTGTCATTTGAACTGAAGACTGGAGTCGTAACTGAAAAGAGGATTATTTGGTGACAGCATAATACTTTTTTTGTAAGCTGTTGAATCTAATCCCATATTCTAACCAACTCAACAGGAGGTATCTGCTCAAAACCCAGCCCTACCCCATACAGAAAATGATAAAATAGATTTTGAGACAGGATGGACTACAAACAAGGAGATAAACATGGAGGACATCAGGAGATAACACGACTGCTTTTATTAAATGGCATCTCCTGTCATAGTGATACTAAACCTGGGAGAAAGTTGATGCAAGACTCTTCGTGTATACAACTAGACATTTATGTTGACACAAAGCATATCCGTGGCTCATTACTAATTGGATGGGGTTCTGAAAATTGAAATGTGATTCCCTTTACACACATACAAGAGCTACACCAGTCAGAAGTTAGGGCTATTGGATAACAACTCACTAAGTGGTTCCAAGCAGCTAAAGGAAGGTGTATAGAAAGCCAGCCACACTTATTTGATCAGATAGATAGCATGACTAGAGGAGGGTTCCAGGATACTCACTTTTACAACATAATTACTTCTAAATTAGCACAGTCAACATATTTCTTAAATAATAGTTACCTTGTGTGTTTTGATGGGATGGGATGGGAATGTGGGATAGTAAAATTGAAAGATTATTTGCCTTGTATAGAAGAACACTGCTGGGAACATGATTGTAGGATTAAGGAGAAGTGCACTTCTCATGCACTTGCTTAAGGAAGGAATGTTTGAATCTAACTCTAGGAACTCAGGTGGTTTGTGGGGTTGCTGCTAAGAAAAACAATGGGGAAAAATATAAAGTAGGGAGAGGAAAAATATCACTCAATTTTGCTGATAGATCCCAGACATTGGTACTAACAAATGTACTGAGACCCCACTGCATGTTATCAGTTAAAGAAAGCCTATGTATTGCAGGAAACAGCCTCCCTGCCTTATTTGCCATTGGGATGCAAGGACTTCTTGTCATCTCATGCCAAGAAAGCTAAAGTCAGAAGATGGATCTTCACCAAGGAATGTTAAAGGAATTTGTGTAGACTATAACAATCTTGTTACCCTAGGATCTGACATCAGATAGGGCGTCCTCAGCTCCATATCCCTTGGAAGATCAGCTGGGAGGGTGACTCCTGTGAATCGCAATCATCTCATCAGTGGCTTAACAACATTGGGCAATAAGACAGTGGCATGGTTGGAGGCTGTTAATTGAGAATTAGTAGAAATGAGGCTTTTCTCACAACAAATGGGAGGTGGGTTATCAGTTTGCTCCCCAGGCTGGGGTAGGCTCGATTGTAGGGGATAAGGGCATTACAAAGGTTACAGAAGAATCCTTCAATATCTCAGAGATGATGCAAGATATCTATAATCAGACTGTTTTAGACAGGGATCAAGAGGCAGAATGATTGGCTTGCTTGGCTAACCTGAATATTTGGAGGGTCATATATCTTGCATTTGTGATATTAGCTAATTAAAAATTATAAACCAAAAGACAAATATAAGGAATGTAGTATTAAAGTGAATATTAAAATAATTTAAGTATAAAAGTGAATTAAAACACAAAATGGAAGTCTGATGTCTGGATTGAGGAGAGGTTCCATGAATGTTGTGGACTGGTACAGCATCAACAGATGGCTTTGGAATGCAAGCAGTGCAGATAAGAAATACATGACAAGTTCTTAGCTTAGATTCCCTGCGAGACCAGGGTTTGATTCGGGGGGTGGAGGGGGGGGGGAGAAAGAGAGGAGTGGGATTATCAGATAATCCCATTGGCAGATACTTGGTAAATGCGCAGTAAGGAGGGAGGCCTGATGTACTGTGATAATCTGCACGACATGCAAGACACACAAGAGTGCGCCATGGCTGAGGGTTCCTGGGTTTTTTCCCCCGTCTCAGACATGAAGGGACAGGTTTTTGGCTCATCAGTGGCCCAATGAGTGGGAAAGAGAATACTTTGAAGAATGAGCACAAAATTTTGCAAATAATACAGTTTTAGGGATTCCTATTGTAGTTTGAGCTTTCGTGTACAGCTTTTTAATCTTCTCTTTCTACGCGAGACCATTTAGGTCTCAAAGGGGAATATATTGAAAATATACCTATGTACTATTCATTAATCCATAACTATATAACAATTTACTATCTACTTCAACGACATTGTTTATGGAAAATATTCAAGTAACAGCCACTGTATGTAGAAAAGTTGACTGATTATAGTACATTTAGAATTTACTGAATCCAAAGCCTGCTAACTTTAAAACAGAGGGAAAATATTTTCATCCCCCAAGGTTATACAAAACTCCTAACTTTAAAAATACAAGAGAGAAAACATCAAAATCATGCATTCAAATCTGAGAAAATAGTGGTTACAGACACCAGAAGAACAAGCATTCAAACAGAATGAGATCAGGGGATTAACAGGAGATCAGATAGGAGAAGTTAGTCAGGACAAGGTAGGGGAACTATAGTGGCAAGTGATTTATTCTGAAACAGGCCAGTTACAAGATAAGTGTAACACAAGGAGAAATAAGAGTACCATGAGTGAGAAATGAATCCAGGATAAGCTAATTGATTCAAAACATCAAAGTTAAACATTGATAAGTAACTGAAAATCTGTACAAAAAGGGCAGTGTCTCATAGCAACAGGCATGTCAAAGTCCAGGCTTTGATTTGTCTCAGCTTTTGTTTGCAAATAAAGGCTTAATCTTTACTGAAGAATTCTCCACATTTCCTGACTCATTTTTGGACATCTAAAAACCACACATTGTCGGGTCCTGCTGCCATGATGCTCAGTCATCAGTAAACTAATAAACTTGTGGAATATATACAGAAGAACTCAATGAAAATAAGTTCTGCTCTTGTTTACACACAGAGCACCAAATAAAAATCTGGAGTGAGAATCAGAGTCAATGTTTCAGATCAACAACCCTTAATCAAAATAGGAAAAGTTCCTAAATGTTTTTGTTTCAGAGAGGGGAGGAAGATCAAGTTTTTCCAAGGAAATAATAGTAGATATGGACCAGAATGATAAGAAACAGAGCAAAATGAAACAAATATTGAGCAGCAACTGCAGAAACAAATAAAACTGGCTATCTGAAATTAATATTAGATCCCAAAGGCTGCAACATGCCCAGTGAGCAGGTGAAGTGCTGCCCCCCACCCCAGCCTCATTTGGGTTTCAGTGCAGCAGGCCAAGACAGAAATTAGAGTGGGAATGCGATGTAGAATTGAATTACAAACTGAAAGCTCGAGGTGACATTTGTGGACTCAATGAAAGTTTTCTTGCAAAGGGGGTCATCGATCTGCATTGGTCTTCTCAAAAGTAGAGATGACATATTGAGAACCAGATGTAATTGGGATGGCAAGTAAACCACCTGAAAGGACCTTTTATGTTATTAGATGCTGGCAAGAGGAGGTCAAAGAGCTGATGTTGCATCTCTTGCCATAGCATGAACAAGTCCAAGAGAAGGGGACTAGAAGTCGATGATAAGTAGTGGGGAGGGAGACAAGGTTCCACATGAGTGGTGAGTCAGAAAGGTTCAAGCACTTGGTATTCATGGTGAGATAGTAAACTGGATTCAATATTGGCTAAGTGGGAGAAGCCAGAGAGTAGTGGTGTTATGATTGAGACTAGGGATGTGCCTCAAGGATCAGTGCTGGGAAAATTGTTGTTTGTGATTTATATCATTGATCTGGGTGATAATGTGGTAAATTGGATTGGTGAATTTGCAGATGACACTAAGATTGAAAGCCTTCCTCACTGCCCCTCCAAAGATTTGCAGAGGGATCTGGACCAGCTAGAAAAATTGGCAGAAAAAATGGCAGATGGAATTTGATGCAGATAAGTGCAAGGTGTTGCATTTTTGGAAGGACCAAGGTAAGACATACAAAGTAAATGGTAGGGCATTGAGGAGTGTGGTAGAACAGAGGGTTCTGGGAATACAAATACATAATTCCCTGAAAGTGACATCATAGATACCATAGAACCACTGAATGCTACAGCACAGAATAAAGCCCATTCAGCCCTTCTAGTCTGTGTAAACCATTTTTCTACTAGTCGCATTGACCTGAACCATTTCATAACCCTCCAGACCTCCCCTCCATGCATTTATCCAATTTCTTACAACTCAAGATCAAGCCAGCATTCACCACATCAGATGGCAGCTCCCATCATTTTGAATTAAGAACTTTCCACTAATGTTCCCCCATACATTTCCCCTTTCAACTTAAAAGCTATGACCTCTCATATTTATCTCCCAAATCTAAGTGGGGAAAAAGCCTATTCGCATCCATTCTATCTATACCTCTCAATCTTGTAAACCTCTATCAAATCTCCACTAACTTATTTAATCTTTCACTGTAACTCAACTCCTGAAGACCTGGCAACATACTAGTAAAACTTCTCTGCACTCTTTCAATCTTATTGACATCCTTCCTTTAGTTAGGCAACCAAAATTGCACACAATATTCCAGATTTGGCCTCACCAATATCTTAAACAACTGTACAATAACATCCCAACTCCTTCCTTGCTACTGAATATATCCTGGTGCCTTCACACCTCAGCACCACAAAAGTGAAAGGAAATTCATAATATTTTTAACCACCAGTGACAAAAAAATTCTATTGTGTTGTACATATGACATTCAACTACGGAATTGAATAATTAGGCCACAACATTTATTAAATGTAGCAGTCCACTAACCGGGAATACGTGGTACACAAAATGGCCAATGAACGTAGCAACCACACAGACCCCAGAGGGGCCAATGACCTTCATCCTGGATGACCACCTGCATGGCAGGAAGCAGCGAGCAATGGCAGGACATCACTCCCAATATCAGCAGCAAGGAGAGAATATAAGCAGAGCAAGCTGACAGCACATTAAATAAGTCTTTGACTGACTCCTCATGTATGTCTCTTCTTTCCACTCTTTGCAGTAGTGCACATACTACATCGGTGACCCCAACAGGTCCAACTGGCAGTTGGACCCAAAGATGACCTAACTAAAATCTCATGTGGTTTCATTGAAACTGCCAATGTTCTGGGCATTGCAACCACATGTGCTTTGAACAGGCCAAAGATTAATGCCGACGATATTACTACTACCTAGTGAACTTGCTCGACCAAAAGACAGCAGCAAGGGTCATCAACTTGATTCAGCAGCCTCTGGAGCAAGCCAATTAATACAATGACCTCAAGGAGCTATTTACTGCACTTTTGGGCTCTAATGGTGCAAGCACACTGCCCAATTGCTGCATGTAGACGGTTTGAGGGACAGGCCCCCCATCTGCCCTAATGAGCCTTGCAGAGGGATACAGGCCTTGCTTGCTTTTTGAGCAGATTTTCTTGAGGATATTTGACTCGTGCTCACTGATGAGGACTTCAGCGACCCCAGGAAAGTCGCAGCCTGTGCTCTGGAGAGCAAAGAAAGAAAACGGCACATCAGTGGGAGTAGATCACTAGGCCCTGCACACAGCTAGCAACAAGGTCACACCAAACAGAGAGGCAAATGGACCCCCACCCCACCCAATAGTATTGCGACTATCACCAATGATGGCGTGCTGGGGCCCCATCAATACAGCCCATCCTGCTCGTTTCAGGGAAATGCCAAAGCTAACTGTCATTAAGGCTGCAGCAGTTGATCAATGTGACAACCTCCTCCATGTATGGGACTGTCTGGAAAGTGCTTCCTGGTGGATACCAGAAAAATAAGCATCCTTTCCCACCCCCCATACCCCCCCCACCCCCACCCCCCCCCCCACCTCAGCCTATGACATGCAGAATGGAAAACGAGGCCCAGCACTGAATGTAGTGAACAGCACCACCATACAGCACCCATACGGTCTCATTTTGCTTTGGCAGCAACCAGTTCACATGGACATTCATGATTAAGCAGTGATGCAACCACTTCTGGGAGCAAACTTCCTGCTGGTGAACCTGGAAGGGCAGCAATTGGTGCATGTCAGGACTTTTCAAACCATGCCACTGGGGTAAGCCAAGTTACCTTCCCGCCCACCCCATCTCCACTCCATTACACTATCTGACAATGCATTCACGTGGATCCTAGCAGAGTTCCCTTCGATCACGATCCCGCTGAACCAAAGCACAGGATAAAGCATTAATCACCAAGTGCCCCCCGGTCCATGCCAGGGCACATTGCCTTCCTCCTTCCCTCCTCCCACTGAAGCTCATCCTCGCCAAGGAAGAGTTTTTTAAAAATGGAAGAGCCAATTGTGTGCCAGGCTACAGGTATTCAAACTAAAAATCCTGCTAGATGCCAGTTCAGGTTGGAAATAATAGACTTCCTGGAGCATCAAATCAACTAGTACAGAGCAAAACTCTGCCCAAAAAGATAGAGGCAGTTTGGTATTTCACCAAGCCCAACAGTGAAAGAGGTTGCAAGAATTCACCAGTATAACCATATAACAATTACAGCATAGAAACAGGCCATTTTGGCCCTTCTAGTCCACACCGAACTAAGCACTCTCCTCTAGCCCCACCTACCTGCACCCTGCCCATAACCCCCCATTCCCCACCCCCAATCCATATACCTATCCAATTTTTCTTTAAATGAAAAATGCCACCACTACTTCTCCCAGAAGCTCATTCCACTCAGCCACCACTCTTGATTAAAGAAGTCCCTGCTCACATTACTTCTAAACTTTTGCTCCTTAACTCATGACCTCTTGTTTCAATCGCTCCTACTCTCAATAGAAAAAGCCTTTCCACATCAACTCTATCTATCCTCCTCAATCTTAAATACCTCTATCAAATCCCCTACCTTCTACACTCCAAAGAATAAAGACCCAATTTGCTCAAACTTTCTTTGTAATCTAGGTTCTGAAACCAGGTAACATTTTTGCACTCTCTCTACCTTGTTGATATCCTTCCTAAAATTCAGTGACCAGAACTGCACACATTGGCCTTACCAATGCATTGAGCAGTCTCATCACTTCCCAACTCCTGTATTCTATGCTTTAATTTATAAAGGCCAGCATACCAAAAGCCTTCTTCACCACCCTATCCACACAAGATTCTACCTTCAGGGATTCTACCTTCCTAGATCTTTCTGTTCCACTGCATTTTTCAATGTCCTCCCATTTACTACGCATGTACTGTTTTGATCATTCCTACCAAAATGAGCACTTCACACTTACCAGCTAAATCCATCTGGCATCTTTCAGCCCACACTTCTAAGTCGTCCAAATCCCTCTGAAATCTTTGAAAACCTTCATCCACAATTCCACCTATTTTAGTATCATCAGCATATTTATTTAATCCAATCTACTACCCATCAACCAGGTCATTAATGTACATGACAAACAATAATGGACCCAATACAGATCTCTGAGACACACCACTTCTCATGGTCCTCCAACCTGACAGTTATCAACTATGACTCTCTGGCATCTCCCTTCCAGCCACTGTTGAATCAATCTGACCATCTCAAAATTAATACCCAATGACTGAGCCTTCCTAATTAACCTTCCATGCAGAACCTTAGCAAAGGCCTTACTGAAGTCCATATAGGCAACATCCACTGCTCTACCCTTATCAACATTCCTAGTCACCTCTTCAAATAAAATTCAACACGATTGGTCAAACATTACCTTCCACATACAAATCAATGTTGTGTCTTCCTGATAAGACCCATCTCTTCAAATTGTTCAAGATCTCCCCCATCTCTTTTGGCTCCCCACACAGTTGTCTGCTCTGATTCTCTAAGGGACCAATTTTATCCCTCATTCTCCTTTTACTATTAACATATTTGTAGAAACCCTTTGGATTTACTTTCACCCTTGTACCCTTAGCTCTTCTCCTTTCTCTTTTAAGGTTGCTTTTAGTTTTTCTAATTTTTTTTTTTAAGATTCTTTTTACATTCAATGTATTCTCCAAACATCTCTTTTATTCCTGGTTTCTTATTTATTGTAGGTCTCTCACCTTTTTTGAACCAAGTTTCCAATGTCCCTTGAAAACTATGGCTTTCTCAATCTTTTAACCCTGCCTTTCAACTTGCCCTCAAAATCTCACCTTTAAAAGACCTCCATTTCTCTACTACATCCTTCCCAAAAAACAAATTGTCCCAATCCACTCCTCACAAATTCTCTCATCTCAAATCTAGCTCTCCCCCAATCAAAAACCTCAACCCAACACCGTGACCTATCCCTTTCCATAATTACATTGAAGCTAAATGGCACTATGATCTCTGGACCCAAAGTGCTCCCCAACACATACCTCCATCACCTGACCTCTCATTCTCCAACAGTAGATCCAACATTGCCCCTTCTCTAGTTGGTACTAGAGCATATCGCTGTAAAAAAAAAAAACTATCCTGCACATATTTGACAAACTCTAAACCATCCAATGCTTTCACAAAATGGGATTACAAACTATATGTGGAAAATTTAAATTTCCCATAATCACAACCATGTGCTTATTACAAATATCTGCCATCTCCCTACAAATTTGCTCCTCCAGTTTTTGTTCTCCTTTAGGTGGTCTAGCAACCCTAAAGTGTAACTACCCCTTTTCCATTCCTCAATTCCACCCAAATAGACTCTCTGGACAAGCCCTCTAATCTATCCTGCCTAAGCACCGCTGTAATATTTTCTCTGACAAACAATGCAACACTACCTACTCTTACACCTCCGATTCTATCACACCTAAAGCAACGAAATCCAGGAATAGTTAGCTGCCAATCACATCCCTCCTGCAAACATGTTTCACTAATCGCTACCACATCAATCTATACCCTCAGCTCATCCACCTTTCTTACAATACTCTAGCATTTCAGAGATTTCCACTTCTTAGTCTATTTGCCCTTATCTTTACAAACAACTCTATTATGTTCTTTTTCTATCATCTCCCCTCCATCTTCAGACAGAGCATCTCTTTTCTCTTTCACCTGCCTTTCCACACAAACAGTGTCTACAAGCTTTTTCTGTTGCAATCTAACCTTCTCCTTGGTTTTCTCTTCCATTGGATTCCCTCCCTCCAACCATTCTAGTTTAAAGTCTCCTAAATAGCCTTAGCAAATGTCCCCACCAGGATTCTGGTCTCCCTGGGATTCAAGTGCAATCTGTCATTTCTGTCCAGGTCACACCTACCCCAAAAATAGTCCCAGTGATGTAGAAACTTGAATCCCTGCCCCTTGCTCCACCCCATCAGTTATGTATTTATCCTCTATCTCATTCTATTCCTGCTCTCACTGTCACAGGGAGTAAACCTGAGATTACTCCATTTTCAGTCTTTCTTTTCAACTCCCTATACTCACTTTTCTCTATTCCTCCCTATGTCATTGGTACCTATAGATATCATGGCCTCTGGCTCATCTCCCTCTGACCAAGATATCTTGGTCACAAGCAGGAACAGGGTCTGCCCTGGCACCATGGAGGCAAACCACCATCCAGTTCTCCTTACTGCATCCACAGAATCACCTATCTGTCCTCCTAACTATTGAGTCCTCAATGACTACTGTCCTCCTTATCCTTTCCCTACTCTTCTGAGCCACAGGGACCAACCCTATGCCAGAAGCACAACCACTGTTGCTTCCCCCCCTCCCACCCCTAACAGTACTCAAAGAGGAGTACTTATTATTGAGGATTATAGCCACAGAGGTCCTCCCTAGCACCTTACTCTTCCCCTTCCCTGTGACCCACTTTTCCTCTTCCCATGGCCTTGGTGTGACCACCTGGCTGTAACCCCTCTCAATGAGATTCTCACTTTCCCCAACCCTAGTGAGGTCATTGAGCTGCAGCTCCAGTCCCTGAGAAGCCATAAGTCAGCATACCTGGCACAGATATGGACATCCAGGAGGCTAAAAGACTCCAGGACCTCCCACATTAACAATTACAGCACAGAAACAGGCCAATTTGGCCATTCAACACTGAGTTCAGAAAATTGCTCTCATATTCATCCTTTCTCTCTCTCCCTTTCCTCAAATGCAATGGAAAAAATATATAATAATAATAATAATAATAATAAACTAACCAGCCTTACCTTAACATGATCTGCCTCTGCACTCACTGACTCCCCCACCCCCTCCTTTTATTGGCCCCTGCCAATTAACTCAATTGCCCCAACTACTCACTCCCAAAAAAAATTTTCAACTTAACCCTTTGTTGACCATGCTCTTTATTTTAAAACCCCACTCTCTCTCCTGCTCTCTCCTTTTTGTTTACTGGCCCTGTCGCTCACTCCATGCTCCTCCTCGGTGCTGCTTCTCGCTCGAACTAGGCACGAGACCAATAAGAGTGCCCTTTTTCACTTACCGGCCTTGTCACTCACTCCACGCTCCTCCTTGGCGTTTCTCCTCTTGCCTCACACCTGAACTACCTCACCTCAGGACTGTGAGTATATTTTCATTCACAGGATTCCACACCTTCAGAGGCCATACTAGGGTCCATTCCGGGTCATCCACAACAAAAGGGCCACGTTCAAGCTGAAGGTCGAAGGCAAGATGGAGGTCTTCACCACAGACAGGCTGAAGCCAGCACACCTGAACCCAGTCGAGACACAAGCACCACACTGAAGGGACAGACCACCGAAGGCTGCAGAAAGTTTGCCTCCTGGCACAAGTCCAAAAACAAGGACAATACCGCCAGTTCCGTGGGGGGCATCATGTGGTGACACAGCGATCGAGCCAGCGCTCCAGGCAGCTAGCGCAACCGAAGGCCAGCAGCCCCAACAAGTGAACCAACGGGTGAACGGCAAGGACAGCTTAAAGGACAGTGACCCCAAAAAGGCACCAACCTTGCTGCAAAGCCAACAGACAGGGACAGCGCGTGGTGAAGAAGGGAATTGCTATGTAAGAAAGTACCCGTGCACAGGAAACCCGCATTTGTTATGCATATTGTGATGTCAGCCAAGGGTGGTCACGGCGGAAACAGAGCAAGATAAAAGTCGTCCCTGAGCCCTAATAAAACTCACAGCTTAACCTGACTACACTATGTGTGTGTGTGCCTTCTTTCAAGTAGCGCACAGCTATAATAAACTTTTATCACTGATTCATACCGGCAGCAGCTCGCATCATGTGCCCCTTTCTCAGAAGAATGAGACCTCGGAGGCATTCCAGAAAGCCAAAGATGCTCTGGCCAATGCTATCCTTATAGTTCACCTCAGACCAGATACGCCAACCGCCCTCACTGTAGATACCTTCAGCACCACGGTAGAGGTCATACTGGAACAATTGATCTAAGGGCAATGGCAGCCCCTGGCTTTCTTTAGCAGGCACCTCTGGCCACCTGATGCCTTTGACCGGGAGCTATTGGCGTTGTATCTGGCAGTCAGACACATCTGGTATTTACTGGAAGTCAGGGAATTCAAGGTCTTCACTGACCATAAACCATTAAATTTCAGACCCGTGGTTGGCCAGACAGCAATAACACCTCTCGTATGTGACTGAGTTCACCACGAATATCCAACACACTGCGGGTAAGACCAATGTTGGGGCCGATGCACTGTCCCGTCCCACGATCGAGTCCATCCAGGCCATGTCCCAGGGAATAGTCTATTCTGACCTAACCAGGGCACAGCAAGAGGACCCTAAGATCCCTCCATGCAGAACAGCAGCTTCTGGCCTCAGGCTGGAGGATGTCACCATCATTCCTGGCAACCAGATGCTCCTCTGTGATATCTCCACCAGAAAATCCCGCCCCATCATGCTGAAAAAATGGTGGTGGCAGGTCTTCGACATGGTTGACAATCTAGCACACACAGCTAACAGGACTTCTGTTAAAATGGTGTCCAGTGCATTCATCTGGCACAGCCTTCAGAAGCAAGTAAATTAGTGGGCCAAGACCTGCAAGCTCTGCCAGATGTCCAAAGTAAGCACCCCTCCAGACTTTCAAGCCAGCATGACATCATTCAGCCACATCCATATTGACATTGTAGGGCCACTTCCAGTCTCCCATGGGGCAATATATCTCGTCACCAAGATTGACCACTCCATGAGGTGATCGGAGGCAGTCCTGCTGGCCGATACAACCACGAGACGTGCCAGGGCACTGATTGACACCTGGGTGTCAAGGTTCAGAGTCCTGGAGCATATGACCTCCAGTATACAGTTCACTTCAGGCCTCTGGCCAAGTTTCTGGGAACCCAGTTCCACCATACCACAGCTTACCACTATCAGGCCAATGGGTTGGTGGAGCAGTTCCACAGGCGCCTAAAGGCGGCCTTGACATCTCGGCTCAAGAAGTGAATAAGGACTGGCATAGGTTGCTGTGGTTTTACATCAAAGCACTTAGCTGTCGAAATGGAAATCTTAGCAGTGTTATCAGGAGAGAGTATAATTGATATTCTGAGAAAATCATGTCAAGTTTTCAAAAGTGCGTTCTTAATTTGAATAAGACTACAACTAAAAAGGTGGGAATAAATTGATTTTGGCAAGAAAAACATTCGAATAAAAAAGGTACTTAATAATAAAAAGATACAGAATAAACAAAGAGTCCAAAAGCCTTTTCCATCAAAAAAAAGATATCAAAGTACAACAAAAATTAAGCTGTTGAACCCAGGCTATTTGTTTTCCTTGAAACATGGGCTGAGGCAGGGCTGGGGTGGACATAATTATGCAGGGCACAGGAATGGCAGGTGGTAAGAATTTTTCCCCACAGCAGAGGTATCTAAAACTGAAGTGCATAGATTTAGCGAGGGAAGTAAAAGGTTTAGAGGGGATCTGGCAATCAACTCTTTTATGAAGAAGGGAGTTAAAATCTGGGATACACAGCCTGAGTGGATGGTGAAAGCAGGTACTCTCACGAAAAAGTAAGTAGACCAATATTTGAGTTGCCATCACACAGAAGAGTAGAGCTGTGCTGGTTAATGGGATAGGCATTGGTTAGGTACTTGATGGTCAGCATAAACATAGTGGGCCAAAGAACACATCTTTGTGCTGCATGGCTCTTTAACTCTAGATTCAGTGGTTCTCAACCATTTTCTTACCACTGACATACCACTTTAAGTAATCTGTATGCCCTCGGTGCTCTGTGATTAGTAACGGATTGTTTAAGGTGGTATGTGAGTGAGAGGGGAAGATTGCTCTAGACCCAATTATTACTGAAATATTTTGCTTGAGAAAAATTGTCATTGGCCCATTTCCTTTGGAGTTATGAAACTGTGCACATAATGAGTCAATTAGGTACGATTAAAACAGTGGTTTTCAAACTTTTTCTTTCTACCCTCTTCTTCTCTCTCTTTGGCTTGGCTTTGCAGACGAAGGTTTATGGAGGGGTAATGACCACATCAGCTGCAGGCTCATTTGTGGCTGACAAGTCCAATATCAAGTCATGGGTTAAGTGACAGGCAGACACGGTTGCAGCGGTTGCAAGGGAAAATTGGTGGGTTGGGGTTGGGTGTTGGGTTTTTCCTCCTTTGTCTTTTGTCAGTGAGGTGGGCTCTGTGATCTTCTTCAAAGGAGGTTGCTGCCCACCAAACTGTGAGGCGCCAAGATGCACAGTTTGAGGCGATATCAGCCCACTGGCAGTGGTCAATGTGGCAGGCACCAAGAGATTTCTTTAGGGAGTCCTTGTACCTCTTCTTTGGTGCACCTCTGTCTCGGTGGCCAGTGGAGAGCTCGCCATATAACACGATCTTGGGAAGGCGATGGCCCTCCATTCTGGAGACGTGACCTACCCAGCGCAGTTTGATCTTCAGCAGTGTGGATTTGATGCTGTCGGCCTCTTTCTACCCACATACCACCTTAAGCAATCCCTACTGATCACAGAGCATCTATGGCATAGGGAAAAGTTAAAGTGGTATGTGAGTGGAAAGAAAAAAGTTGAGTACCACTGCGTTAGATAGATTGGCAGGATATTCAGGACAATAGGTTTTATCAGATGGGGTTTGATGCAGTGAGTTTAAAAATTTAAGTCTTTAAAATATGAATCATGTGTTCTCAGTTATATCCAGCTAGATATGGACAGATGGGAGAAGATAGTACTGTAATAGCTTTGCATAATTGCTTGGATAACCATGCCAAAGTAGTGGAAGAAGCTGCCATGATCATCCCTAGGGAAGAGCCAAAGAATTGGAAAATGGCAAACGTGACACCTCCTCTTCAAGAAAGAAAGTAAGAAGCTCATTTTAAAATCAATGGGGGGCATTTGAGAAAATGTACTGCCCCCTTGATGAATTTGAAGTTATTTATGGAGAGCCTGCAAGGAAATGTGAAGTCCAGATCACGTTTAACTAATAATTTTTCTGAAGCTGCAGATGGAAGGAAAGAAGGAAAAGTGATGGAATTTTAGAAACCACTTGACAGAGAAGCCACATAAAAAGGCTTGATAACAATATCAAGTCATGGGTTAAGTGACAGCTTGGATAGGTTTCAAGATTTCAAGATTCCATTGTTGTCATGTAATAGGACAGAACATCTAATATTACATGAAATCATCTTCTGCCTGCCATAATGCAAACAAAGTGTCACCATTAGTGTTCCCTGGATTTGCCTCCTGCACTCCTGTTCAATTCATTGGTCCAGATCCAAATCTCTGACCTGATCAGAAAAGGCCCTTCTTGCCCTCAGTACTCTCTCATCTCAAATCCAATAGAAAATTTGGCTACAGGATGGAAAACAATGAATGTTCATAAATGGCAAATGGGAGGAAGAGAAAGACTGGCATTCCCTGAGGGCATTTGGCAAAGACCCAGTATCTGTTCTGCAAATAATCTTATTGCTCAAATTAAAACCAACACCTGCAATGTCCCTGGATACAATATAATGATGTTAACATAGCAAACCTGGAAAAAAAAATAGACAATGTCCATGAATCTTAGTGGATCTGTTCTCAATGTGGCACCACAATGTCATTAGATCTGTAATAGAAACCCTGCTTACACCTGCATTTCTAATGAATTTACAGTAGAGCAACAGCAAAAGAATGCAACAAAATTCTGCACATATGTATTTGAAAATACATTCTTGATGTACTGTTTAAGGCAGCCATTCTTAACAGGGGCTACATGGGGGCCTCAGCACATTTAAGAGGGCCATGCACTGAAATTGTTAATAAGCAGCCTCAAGGTGTATAGGAAACTGAACAGATGAAACATTTTGTGGAGAAGAAAGGACTTTGCTGCTGGACTTCGCTATATAGTTGCCAAGAATTGTGAGATTTTTTTTCAAGGTTTGGAATGACCAGGATGAATGCGGAAAAGTAACAATGTTTTCAGAGCGTTCCTTGCTTAGACATGATTGGGTTTGACTGACATGGAACCAGCTTGGCTATGAATTGGCTTCCACATAGTTTTGTTCTTTGTTCTTTGCTTTCAATTCCAGGAAATAAGCATGGAAGTCAAAAAAGTTTTACTCCATATTTCTCACTTCCGCAAGCACCCTTATTTTGCTTTGATTTTTTGTGACAGAAAGTGAACGTACGTTTCCTTCTGCTAGCTTTTATTAAAGAAGGTATGTACCGGTTTTTATTATTTTCCAAAACATTTAAGTCAACTTTTGAGCTAACGTTTGTAAGAAGTGCTTTTGTTTTGTAACAGTTTATTTCTTTTACTTTCCGAAATAACAACCCAAGAGTTCCTTGGCAATAAAAATGCCAGCAGTATTCAAATGAATACTTATGGTTTCATTACATCTCTGCAAAACCATTCTCTGTCCATGTGTTTTATATGTTTGAATACATTTTCAAATTAAAGCATGAGGCCAAGCAAACTGAAACCACATTTAGGCACTATTTTGTCATGTTGTACTTATACAATCAGATGACAATAAACTTGACTTGACGAGAGACCACACATAATGGGATGAAATATGAACCCTTGGATTACTTCAAAACCCTTTGAGAGAATTTTGAGAGAAGGCCAATATTCAAACAGAAGATTACAGAAACATCATAAAAATTAAAAAATGGTCCTCTTGCACCATACAAGCCAAGTGAATTGACTGCTAAAAGCAGAAATGATCTTAAGTGAGTCACTGAGTCGTTTATTTTGCCTTCAATATCCCATGTCATGAACTTAAATGCCAAATAAACTGTTCAGGCAATTCCTTTGATTAATTTCACTGTTTCTAGAAGAATTGATGAGATGGCAAGAGACATTGAGAACAATTAGTTATTTCATTACCATCCAAGAAATTCTCTTTACAATTAGACAAATCCACTCTGCAAGAGAACAATGCTTTTCTCATGACTTATGCCGTACTCAGGAATGGAAATGAGCTGATTAAAGAATGTTATTTGCCAGAAGGATTAAAACAGATACTAAAGGACTGACTATTTTCAAAGAAGTTAAGAGTTACATAAACAAGAACAGTATTCAAAGTACAGAATCTAAGATACATTAAACCAGTCAAACAATGTCGTCATTCAATAAAAATAAACAAGAAATTCCACTGCGTCAATTCTTTTCATTTCCTTCTCCTTTCGTTAATTTAGGTGGTGAATGTCCCCAGTAGGTTTTCTCTATTGTGTTTCATGTATGGCTCCCATATTTGCTCAAATATTTCAATTTTATTTCTTAAATTATATGTTATTTTTTTCTAATGGAATACATTTATTCATTTCTATATACCATTGTTGTATTCTCAAGTTACCTTCTAATTTCCAGGTTGACATAATACATTTTTTTGCTACGGCTAGAGCTATCTTAACATAACGTGGGGGGGGGGGGGGGGGGGGGGGGGAGGTAGGGAGGGTGGGATGGGAGGAGGGGGGGAGAAAATGACACTGTATATATTTGAAAAGGAAAATGTATGTATCTTGGTCAATGTGGTTTATGGTGTGAAAAATATTTTTTTTTAAAAAAACAAGAACAGTGTTCAATTCTAGAACATGTTTACCTCTGCAACAATGGATGGATAAGGTGTTATCATTCATCTGAAAAATGTTTTACCTTTAGTCTTTATCATTCATTACATTATTCATAGTTAGCACTTAGTGGTTAATTAAATGCTTTAGAAAATCACATGCCCTTCACATTGTCTATTCCAGCATTTGCTACATACTGAGGTGAGGTGGCTGTCCAAAGGGAATTGCCGTCAATGTTTTGTCGCACTCTGCGAAACGATTGTTTCTTTCTTTCTCATAACGAGAATGGAGAAAAACTCGTTGATGCAAAGGCATACATATTTTATCTGGCAGATATCTTTGACAAACTCATTTTATTGAACAATACCTTACAGGGTAAATACAATGAATTCATTGATAGTAAAGAAGCCACTGTTCCTTTCCTTAAAAAATTTTTACTGTTTCCAAATGTGAGCATGAACACAGAGGCACTTAAGGTCGACGACATTACTGCTTATGTGAAGTAACTAAAGAAAATACACACAAATCTGGTACAGAAATTCAAGAGAGTTTGATTGATTTTCAAAGTGATATAATTGCACCCCATAAGGCCAATCAATTTAAAGAAAGATTTTTGAGTTAGTAGTGATCTGCCAAATAGAATTATAAAACGATGGGAAAAGGCAAAAGTATTTTTCATTGACTTTCCCTCAACATACTTAGTTGAATGTGAATTCAGCAAAATAGTTTCCTTGACTTAATTCAGGAACAGAGCTGATATCACAATGAGGGATAACCTTCCAATAACACCATTCCATTGGAGCCTGACATCAAAAACCTTCCACAGGAACAACAAACTCAAGGATCTCACTAAAATTTTCATTTTATGAGAATGATGTTTTAAAGTTGTCTTTATTAAATTTTCACATCTTCAAGTTTATGCTTGCGGTTCCCTAGTGACTTATAATGTACAAACCATTGTGCTCTAATAACCTTTTTAAAAAAGTTTTGCAATATGTAAATTCATGTTTCTTCTTTCCTACATGTTCAATAAGAATGATTTCCTATTTGTCTGTTTCTTCTGGAATCACAAAACTCAGTGGTTACACTCAGAGTAAAGCCTTGTTTTTTTACATGTCTTAATTTTTTTTGCTTTTTTATGTAGTCAGTAGGAGAGAAGCATGGAAGAAACCAACTCATTGCCTCACAGGGAAGGGAGCCCATAAAATTTGAGCAGAATCCCAAGGGGCCCATAGCCAAAAGAAAAAAGGCTGAGAATGGTTGGTTGACAGTATAGAATTGTTTTGACAAAGAGGTTAGCTGGTGACATTTGTCATGTTATATACTTTGATGGTGATATTTCCAGCTTTGCCTCATTTCCAGATATCACATAGAACTTCCTAATAGCCTGACTTTCCCATTAGTAACAAGTCAACTTGAAACATTCAGGATAAGTCATGAGCTGTCAAGACAGGTTTTTAGTACCAAAGCAATAAAGAGTTTTATGGGGGGGAGTCATGTGACACGGAGGACGTAGTACATGGGATCCTAAAACTCCCGGGAAAATAGAAGAAAATGGTTATTTAGCTAAAGTAAGCAGAGATTAAAATACAAAGGAAGAAGATAAAAATAGTTCATTTACTTTTTAAAATACCTTTGAAGAAAGGAATCGTGTTGCTGGAGTGGATGATGGTGTTGTTGCTGGATATGAAAAGAGGCCTCTGACACAGAGAAATCCCAGATCTGGAGTGACATCTAAGGCCCATCAGAGAGTCGAGTTGCTGGGAGTGGTAGTGAGTGTGACCTCCCTTTCGGTTGGTGAAGATGCCATCGGGCCAGAGAAAACAGATTCTTTAAGCAAGGTCAGAATGTCGAGTTGAGTGAGATGATTGACTTCAGTGGTGAATTCGCAAGTGTTGTAGAACAAGGACAGGCAAGATTTGGAGAGGTGGCTTCAATCTATGAAGATGTTAAACAAGTTAAATATAAAACTAAAGCTACACAAAGGTATAAAGAGAACTCTGATGGTGAATTGCAACAGATGGTTTGGGAAATGTCGGATTATATCAAAATGATGTGGAAGGAAATAGATTATTTAAGACCCGAGGTTAAAGATATGAAAGAAAAATATGAGCAGTTATCAACAAATATGATGAAAGTACAAGAACAACAGAATGAGGAAAATCAGATTATTATGAAGGCTTATGAAAAGGGTAAATGTATAAAGGAGAAGCTGAAAATTTTGGAGTCTGAAGTTAAGGAAGAAATTGTTGAGAGGAAGATAAATTTTGAAAAAATTGATAAGATGGAAATATTTTGTAGGAGAAACAACATTAAAATTGTTGGTTTGGAGGAAGGAGAAGAAAAATATGGCATGATTCATTTTCTCCAAGGATGGATACCTAAGGTTCTGGGGGTAAATCAATTTAAAGGTCCAATTGAAATTGAAAAACGACGACCCCAATCAAATGAGAAACCTCGCTCTATAGTAATTAAGTGCTCAAAATATTGAGACAAGGAAAAAATTCTAGCCTTAGCAGTAAAAAAGGTAAGAATAAAGAAAAGTCCACTTGAATATCATGGTTCGAAGGTTTCCTTTTATTCAGAAATTACTGCACAGATGTTGACTAAGAGGAGACAGTTTAATGAAGTTAGAGAAGTCTTTGGGAAAAGGGATACAAGTTCACATTACGTTATCCAGCAATGATGAAGATTGCATTACCTGATAGCAAAATCATTTTTTTATGGATTACAAACAGGCATCGGATTTTGTGGAAACTTTACCTTCTAATAAGCTGAGTAAATGTGAAGGAATTATTTGCAATGAGACAATGAACTAGTAAATTAGAGACTCTGTTTTTATATAATACCTGGGAGATGAAGGGTGCCGGAGTTCATCGGCTGCTGTTCATAGGCAATGAGCCACATCTCATACAATAGAGGGAGGGGGGTGGTGCTTTTTTCCTTAGTGCCAATGGTGGGGGGAAAGAAGTTCCACTATTATATATCTCTATGTATGGAGTTGTATTGGTGTTTTATTTTACTTTAGAGAATTGATTCAATACTGAATTTAAATTGGATGTTGGAGAGATTTGAGATTTTTAATGGATATATAATTAATTAGGATCATTGTTAGATATATTGGAATTTGACATTTAGAATTGATTTAAAATATAAGAGGTCCAATTGAAATTGAAAAGCACATATAGAACTCCCAGACCACGGCCATAATCAAATTAGATTTGGTGGAAACTTTGCCTTTTAATAGGCTGAGTAAATAAGAAGGAACTATTTGGAATGGGGCAATGGACTAGTAAATTAGAGACTTTGTTCTGATGTAATATTTGGGATGTGAAAGGTGCCGGAGTCCGTCGGCCACTGTTTAAAAGCTTGTTTGTGGCGATAAGGCACATCTCGTACGATAGGATGGGGGGGGTGGTTCCATAGAGGATGTTCTATTATTATTAAATATATGAATGGAGTTATATCAATTACATTGATGTTTTATTTTACTTTAGAGAATTGATTTAACACGGAATTTAAATTGGATGATGGAAGAGATATGAGATTCTTAATAAATATATGATTAATTAGGAGTAATATTAGATATATTGAAATTTAACATTTAGAATTGATTTAAAACATTAGATTTACATATTTGGATATGTTATAATGTGTTGGTTTATGTAATCTCTAAAAAATTATGCACTTCATTTTTTTTCGTTTGTGCTTTCTTTCTTTCTTTTATTTCTTTTTGGGGAGGGGGGATAAAAATAAAATTATGTATCGTGTTGTATTGCGTCTATTGTAATGTATTGTTCAAGATGAAGAAATATGTTTATGTTTGATGCAAATGGAAAATAAAATTTATTTAAAAAAATAGAATTTTATAATCGCATAAATAGGACACCAGAGGGTCTATTGTGACTTGAATACGATCCAATGAACCCCACTCTGTGGTCTTTTGTTACACTACAAATGTTCATCAGTCATAAATACGCTCTCTTTGCTGATACAATCTAGATCATAACTAACAGCACAGAAAACTCTCTGGCTGATTTGAAAATTATATTACATGAATAGCCAGTAATTACCAGCATTCTTGTCCATAGATATTACTTCATTTACTCTATCAAAATTTTTCACAATTTAAAAAAAAAGTTCTTTAATTGATTTTTTTAATATTAGCAACTCCCAAAATCCTAGATTTGATTGCTCCATTGGTTAAGTAAAGACATTCATCCTTATAATTATATTACTGAGTCTCTGCCATGCTCTTTCCATGGTCTTAGCATCTTTCCAATTGTAACAATGACAAATAGAAAAATATATTTATCAAATTACTTACATGGCATAACTTCATAAATAAAAACTGCAAATCCTGAAAGTATGCAGCAGACAGCATCTATGGAGATAGAATCAGAGTTAACATTTCAACAGGCAGGAAGCTCTACAAACGCCACAATCCCCATCAGTACCAGAGCACCACAGTGCTGCGTTCTTAGCCTCCAGCTCAACTCACTATACACCTATGATTGTGTGGTCCGGCACAATGACAATAATACCATCTACAAATTCGCTGATGATATTATGGTAGTGGGTGGTACAAAAAGGGGCAATGAGTCACCATATAGGAGAGAATTTGAAAACTTGGCTGGATGGTGCACCAACAACAACCTTACACTCTATGTCACCATAACCAAGGAGCTAATTGTTGACTTTAGGAATGGAAAACCAGAAGTGTATGATCTAGAGATATTGGAAGATCAGAGGTGGAGAGAATGAGCAAATTTAAGTTCTAGGGAGTCACTATCTCAAAGGATCCTTCCTGGACCCAACACACTAATGGCATAATGAAGAAAGCACGTCAGCACCTCTACTTCCTCAGGAGTTTGTTATAACATCAGAAACCCTGGCAAATTTCTACAAATGTGTGGTGGAAAGTGTGCTGACTGGCTGCATCATGGTCTAGTATGGAGACTCCAATACCCCTGAGGATAAAGCCATGCAAAATGTAGTGGTCACAGCCCAGGACATCACAGGCAACACCCTCCCAACCATCGAGAACACCTTCAGGGATCACTACCGTTGGAGAGCAGCTGCATTTATCCAACACATGCTCTGTTCTCACTGCTACCATCAGCAAAAAAGGTCGAGATGCCACAAGACACGTACCAACAGGTTCAGGAACAGCAGCTACTCCTCCACCACCTGACTCCTCAACAACAAACTCAGTCAGTGACTCATTTAAGGACCCATTTACTTTTGCACTTTATTGATATTTTATTTCTCTCTGTATTGCCCAGTTATTTGGCTTACATATGAATGCTGAGTACAGATTATTTTTTGCACTACTATTAAGTGGTAATTCTATCTCACCTGCAGGAAAAGGAATATCAGACTGGTGTGTGATGCCATGTACGTACTCTGACAATAAATCTGAAATCTGAAGAACTCTCCATTGACAAGAAATACTGGATGTGTTCCTCCCTCACAAAAACTTCCTGGCCTGCTAAGCATTTCCAACAATATCTGTTCTCATTTTTGATTTCCAGTATCATTGCAATCGCTCTACAGCAGATGCAATATCACCTTTGTACCCCACATTACAATTGGATCCTTGACTTTCTCATCAGAAGATCACAGTCAGAATGAATTGGAAACAACGTCTCCTCCTCACTGATTATCAACACAGGCGCACCCCAAGGATGCGTGCTTAACCCATTGCTCTACTGATTATACATCCATGACTGTGTGGCCAGGCATAATTCCAATGCTATTTACATGTTTGCCAGTGGCACCCCAATGACAACAAAAACCTGGCGCTCAACATTAGCAAAATCCAAGGAGATGACTGTGGACTTCATGAGGAGGTCAGGAGAATACAACCCAGTCCACATTGAGGGCTTAGTAGTGGAGAGGATCAAGAGTTTCAAATTCCCAGGTGTCAACATCTCCAAGGATCTGTCATGGAGCCTCCATTTTGATGCAATCACAAAGAAGGCTTGGCAGCAGCTATACATTTTGAGGTGTCTGAGGACATTCAGTATGTCACCAAAAACACTTGAAAAAGTTCTACAGGTGTACCATGGAGAGCATTCTGGCTGGTTGCATCAGTGCCTGGTATGGAGGCACCAACTCTCAGGACAAGATAAACTCCAGAGGGTTCTTGACTCAGCCTGCAGCATCACAGGCACCAGACCACTCCATCAAGGACATCTTAAAAAAGACCCCCACACTCTCTTCGTTCTGCTGCCATTAGGAAAAAGATACAGGAGCCTAAAGATGAGCACTCAGTATGTTAATTTTGAAAGGCAATGCCTCCTCATATTTTCTTCCTTAACCAGAAATTATATCAAGGTCTTCACAGAAATGATACAACTTCCTAGCTAAAAAGAGCATCCATGGAGAAGAAAGTTGGCTGATTTTCACCTGCCTGCATTAAATTGATACTGAAAGCAAATCTCTGCTGTTCCTTTGATTTGTTTTCCCAATTCAAATAAAGAATGGCAATCAAATATAAAGTAAACTCATCTTCTGCAAAGAAAACATGAGATCATATATAATTTGAAAGTGGGGAACTGTTAACATGTCAATTTACTTTTCCAATTTGTAGCCTGAAATTAATATTTTAGTGCAGTACTTTGGAAAAGCTATAATGTTAGATGTTCTCCTCAAGAGCAAATCCTATCTGGTAGTGTAGAGGGATATTAATCATTTCATATTCTTTGGCTTGGCTTCGCGGACGAAGATTTATGGAGGGGGTAAAAAGTCCACGTCAGCTGCAGGCTCGTTTGTGGCTGACAAGTCCGATGCGGGACAGGCAGACACGGTTGCAGCGGTTGCAGGGGAAAATTGGTTGGTTGGGGTTGGGTGTTGGGTTTTTCCTCCTTTGCCTTTTGTCAGTGAGGTGGGCTCTGCGGTCTTCTTCAAAGGAGGTTGCTGCCCGACAAACTGTGAGGCGCCAAGATGCACGGTTTGAGGCGTTATCAGCCCACTGGCGGTGGTCAATGTGGCAGGCACCAAGAGATTTCTTTAGGCAGTCCTTGTACCTTTTCTTTGGTGCACCTCTGTCACGGTGGCCAGTGGAGAGCTCGCCATATAACACGATCTTGGGAAGGCGATGGTCCTCCATTCTGGAGACGTGACCCATCCAGCGCAGCTGGATCTTGAGCAGCGTGGACTCGATGCTGTCGACCTCTGCCATCTCGAGCACCTCGACGCTAGGGATGAAAGCGCTCCAATGGATGTTGAGGATGGAGCGGAGACAACGCTGGTGGAAGCGTTCTAGGAGCCGTAGGTGGTGCCGGTAGAGGACCCATGATTCGGAGCCGAGTACTCACAGGCATTCTAATGTCATTACAAAAGGCAGATTTACTCATTATTTACTGCTGTTTTTTGATACTGCTGATGCAAAATTGCTTCCATATTTGCCCACCTGCTATGATTCATTGTGTTAATAACTTTGAGATGTTTTACCATGATAAAGCCCAGTAACTATTATTATATCACAGATGAAAACAGTTAGCTCTGGATATAAGCAGAGGACATAAATCTGAGATTTCCTACAATGCATAAATCACACCTCCAATCATTTAGAGAATTGACATCTTAACTGTGTTAAATGAAAGAATTGAATGTAATCTGGCAAACATTTGAAGAAACACTGAAAAATCTGTACTCCTGTCAAACATTCTATTGTTAGAAGAAAAATGAGAAGATTTTCTTCGACAAAATCATCCTGAAGTCTTCTGTCACAATAAAAAATGAAAGCCTGTACCTCATGGATAAGCCAATCTACTACTGCTCTCCTAGAACTGATTTCTGTCAAGCTTTGAACCATATAGAACTGGTTTTTTTTTTGTTTAACCAGGCTATCCTAACAAATTCTAAAATGCAAACTATGCATTGGTAATCTTAGAACCAAACTCAATCTCTTCCCGTTTACTGATCTGATTGTTCTTCCTGAAAGGTGAAAGCAAAATTCGCAAAGAATTTCAAAAGGAAATTGGATATTTATTTGCAGAGGAGAAATACTTGGGAAGTTGAAGCTCATTTGATAACTCTTTGCAACAGCCGATAATGGGTGTTTAGCTCCTTGATTTGGAAGGGATGAGGGATTATCACATGAAACATATGAACTTTACATTGCTAACTTAATAAATGTTGGAATATTTACATTAATTCCAATTTCTTTCCTTTCCCTAGACTGCACTCATCTCCCTCTGGTTTTTAGAATGCAATAATGGGACAAAAGAGTTCTCACCTTTTCTCACATCTTATTTTCCTAGTTATTCTCTTATTTTATCTTACTTAAACAGGTCAAAAGTCAGTTATTTTAAATCATCAGTCATGATTATTATGCATCATACAGCAATGGGTAACATATGTCCATAAAGATTTCTTCTCATCATAATCTGCAGAGAAATTGCAAATACAATTGTGAGGAGTGTGGCATAGGAAGTTCTCTTGCCCTAGAGAAACCAGAAATTTTTGGGGAAACTATACAGGATGAGTAACATAACCATTATCAGCCTTGGATGTTTAGGGTGAGTGCGAGCAGGGAGACATTTTAATTGCTTACATTTCCACAACTGCATACAAAAACCTTCTAGATGCCAACCAGAAATTTGGAAGCAGATCATTGGAAGAATTTTTGTAAATAATCGATAGTAATGGGTCCCTGGAATACCTTGCAAGGGGTGGTGGTGCTGGAGGCTGAAATATTAGGGACATTTAAAGAGACTCTTAGACAGGCACATGGATGAAAGAAAATTAGAGGGTTATGTAGGAGGGGTTCGGCATTTTTTTGGTAGGAATATATAGGTCGGCACAACACCGAGGGCCAAAGGGCCTGTACTGTGCTGTGGTGTTTTATGCTCTATGTAATATTTGGAGTCAAATTTGTGTCCTGTTTGTTCTGGTTCATAGCCAGGAATATTACAATTTAAATTAAAAACACACATTCCTAGTTATTGTACAAGACACATTACATTTTCTCAATGAAAATTTAGTTCATTATCCTATGTTTACAGTGTAATATTGTATTCTATTAAATGCAATAATGTGTGGAAAGAAAGCTAACATTCCAGCTCAGTGCCAGGCCAACAACTGATTAGCTTTCAGAAGACTGAAGCTGCAGAATTCAGGCTTTTCCATTCAGTTCTCTCCACCTGAAGTGAAGGAGCATAGAACATAGAACAGGACAGCAAAATACAAACTCATTCACCCCCAGGATGTCGTGCCAAACTATGTAATCCTATTACAGCATCAAGCTAACTCTTCCCAACCTCACACCCACTACTTTCCTTACATCCATGTGTCTATCAAAGAGTCTTTTAAATGTACTAACCTCCACCACCACCCTGGCAATACATTAAAGCACCACACTACTCTACTCTAAATTTTCATCCCCTCATCTAGTACAGGTGTCCTCTGGTATCGGCCTGGGAAAAAGATTCTGGCTGTCCACTCTAATATGCCAATCCCTCTCTTTGGTGTGGAGATGTCCTTACTGGGTGTGGTAAACCACCCCTATATCGTGATTGGCAGCTATCGACTGGACACGCCTCCCAACATCGATCCTACCCAGAGCCCCTTGCATGCCACCCTTTTACTCAATCAAGGAGATGGATGGTTGTTTGATAGTGTTCCGGTCTTTAGCTATGAAATGCCTGATTGTTTCACTACTCAGCCTTTAGTGAATTACTAATGGTATATCACTGGAGCATAGTAAGGAGATATATATTCCCCTCTCAAATGTTTCCCGATTACATTGGGCATTAGACAGAAGCAAACCTGTAGTTTAGGGTAATAAATGGGTGCCATGCTTATATTAGAAGTTAGCACCACACTGTTACAGTGGCAGCGATTGGGACCAGGGTTCAAATCCCATACTGTCTGTAAGGAGTTTGTACATTGTCCCTGTGTCTGTGGGGATTTTCTCCACGGGCTTCCTCCCATCCTTCAAAACTTCTTGGAGATTTTAGGTCAATTGGGTGGCATGGGCTCAAAAGGGCCTGTCTAAACTTAATTCAAAATTTTTAAAAATGAATAAAATTTACCCTGGAGACACACACCAAACTGTAGATATGAAATCTAAAACAAAACACAATCTGCTTGCAGGTGAAACAACATCAACGGGGAAAAAAAAATGAATGATCAGTGTTTCAAGCTGAAACTCCTCATCAGAACTGAAGAAAGTTAGTGCTGACAGTGTAAAAGAGAATAGGATGGGAGGAGTGAGGCAGGGATCCCACACAGGATTGGTGAACCAGGCAGAGGTGATGCATGATGGATAGACGCAGAAAAGTGGCAATGCCAAAGGGAGAGAGAGAGAGGCAAGAAAAAACAAAGGGGTCAGGTAGAGGATGGAGTGGGTAATTAGAAGAAAAAGACTGCCTGTGCTGGAATGCAATAAGGTGAGAATGGTGGTCAAAGAGAGATGAAATGGATCCAAAGGGGTGGGGTGGATGTGGTTGGCGGCAGGTGGAGGGGGGGTGTTGGTGGGTGAGGGTGAGAAAGTCTGGGAGAGGAATGGGTGGAGAATCCAGTGGGGCCCTGGCATCACCTCCCACCCTGCCCTCTTTACTCTGCTTAGGTACTAACTTTCCTCAGTGATGATGAAGAGTTTCACCTTGAAATGTTGACCATTCTTTTTCTCCCACTGATACTTGACCCATGGTAAAAACATGATGCTGGAGAAACTCAGCAAATCAAACAGAGTACTTTCTGTAGCAAAGATAAATAAACTAAACCAATGTAGGCAGGCACCTGAATAACATGGCGGGGGTGGGGGGGGGAGCTCAGACACATAGGAAAGTGGTAATAGGTGGATAAGGGAGGGATGGCAACAGAAAACAGGGAGGGAAGAATTGCTGTGTGAATGGAGAAGGAAGGGGTGGAGAGCTGGAGTAAAGGAGACAGAGGGATAGGATAGGGAAGCAAGGGAGAATGGGGAGTGATCTAGCAGAAACTGGAGAAGTTGATATTAATGCCTTCCAGTTGATGGAATATTAAGTGTTGCTTCTCCAATTTACAAGTGGCTTGGTTTGGCAGTGCATGAGGCAATGGACAGAGATGCTGGCACAGGAGCGGGGAAGAGAATTGAAATGATTGGCCACTGGGAGATCCCTGTCATTGATACGAACACTTCAATCACTGTGTCTTCAGATTTCCATGATTCACTCGATGCTGCTTGGCCCACTGAGCTCCCCCAGCAGATTGTTTTTGTGATGTGGTCTAGAGTGATCGGTGGGAGAGTTGTTATTTCCTTATGGCACAGTCACTTTTCTTTGCTGCTTTTCTTTTACATCTTTTGTTCTTTCAATCTGTTTGTTATCTTAATTTGTAAAATCAGCACCTTGGAGGAGAAAGTGATGGGAATATGCCCAATGTGAAAATAAGAACATGATGTGCTCTGTTTTGGTCATGTTCAATCTGGGATTTCACAAATGTACTGAACAAAATTTGAATTGTCGGAGATGAAAAGTAAAATATAAATATGTCTTATATTTTAAGAATATGATAAAAGCTGGACTTGAGGAAAAGGGTTCAAGAACAATACTGGTCAAAATTGTGTTCTGACAATATGACATGATTTATTAATATCAGATATAGATTGGTACAAATCAATTTTATGCACCAATTATACCTTACACCGCAAAAATTACATGGTTTAAAATCTGAAATTCCGCACTCGTGTTTTAGGTGTGGTATAGAGCCAGCTCCCCACCATGACTACCAGCCCCCCCACATCTCCATCGGGCACACAAAACTCAAAACAGTCAACCAGTTTACCTATCTCGGCTGCACCATTTCATCAGATGCAAGGATCGACATTGAGATAGACAACAGACTCGCCAAGGCAAATAGCGCATTTGGAAGACTACACAAAAGAGTCTGGAAAAACAACCAACTGAAAAACCTCACAAAGATAAGCGTATACAGAGCCGTTGTCATACCCACACTCCTGTTCGGCTCCGAATCATGGGTCCTCTACCGGCACCACCTACGGCTCCTAGAACGCTTCTACCAGCGTTGTCTCCGCTCCATCCTCAACATCCATTGGAGCGCTTACACCCCTAACGTCGAAGTACTCGAGATGGCAGAGGTCGACAGCATCGAGTCCACGCTGCTCAAGATCCAGCTGCGCTGGATGGGTCACGTCTCCAGAATGGAGGACCATCGCCTTCCTAAGATCGTGTTATATGGCGAGCTCTCCACTGGCCACCGTGACAGAGGTGCACCAAAGAAAAGGTACAAGGACTGCCTAAAGAAATCTCTTGGTGCCTGCCACATTGACCACCGCCAGTGGGCTGATAACGCCTCAAACCGTGCATCTTGGCGCCTCACAGTTTGGTGGGCAGCAACCTCCTTTGAAGAAGACCGCAGAGCCCACCTCACTGACAAAAGGCAAAGGAGGAAAAACCCAACACCCAACCCCAACCAACCAATTTTCCCTTGCAACCGCTGCAATCGTGTCTGCCTGTCCCGCATCGGACTTGTCAGCCACAAACGAGCCTGCAGCTGACGTGGACTTTTTACCCCCTCCATAAATCTTCGTCCGCGAAGCCAAGCCAAAGAAAAGAGAGGTTGGAACATTTATACATTCAACCTGGCTATTTGTGAAAGTAAGATCCTATTGGTATGACTTGCCAGAAATTTTGCCAAAAGTTATAGAAGTGGATTTTCCATTGGAACCAGAGCTGTATTTATTGAGCTATCTCATGGTTATTGGAACAAAATTATCAAGATATCAAATACAGTTTGTGAGGATTGCACTCGCAGTCGGAGATGTATCGCTGTTACACAGAAGTCTGACTCCCCCTACTTACTACTCACTGGAATATGGAAATGAAAAGCTATGCTCCCCTGGAAAAGATAACATAAACTTAGAAAGAAATATGATGTGGTTGTTAAAATATGGCAACCTTATTTGAATCATACTGGCTTAAGGATATAATTAACTTCCCCAAAAAGGTTTGAACAATATAGTTAGGTTAATAGTGTTGAATTCCTAAAGATCAAGATGTGGACTAATAAATGAAGGCAGCTCATTGGACAATTTTTTTTTGTTGCTTTTTATAATGTTAGCAGTTGGAAGGACGGAGGGTGAGATTTGATCAATCATATGAGACTCTAATTTTAAAATATTATTTATATAATGTATGTAATAACATTCTATAGGAATCTTGGAAAAATTAAAATAAAATATTTTAAAAAAATAATATGATAAAAGCTATAATGGGTTGGTGTTCTGATAAGATGACATTAAATTTATAAACTGCTTTAAACATGTGCAATTATTTATTTGTCTTATCATTCTGTTCATAATTTCTGTGCACCATCTCATGTTTAATTCTGGTTTTTATTTAATTCTGGTTTATCTTCCTTTTGATTTCAAAAGAGTTGCAGTTGATAATTGTAGAATTCCAAGGTGTGGAGTAAATATCTGTGAATTTGCTCCTCAGGGATTATATCTTCATTTTCAGAATTAAATATCCTTAATTAGCTCACACAGAAACCAAGCAATAACAGGAAGTAACCAGTTCACTCTCAACATTACCGTTGACATGCCCACACCCCGCCCCAACATTTGGATTATGGAAATTCACCCTTATAGAATTCACAAATTGCAGATTCAAAGGACCTAATGGACAATTTCTGCTCCTACATCTTAAATTACTGTCCTACAATTGGAGGTACTGTCACAGAATCAATCTGAAAGAACATAAATAAATCAGCACAAATTTTTTAACACCTCGTAATGCGTCAAGGTTGCCCTCTGTCACCAGCTCTATTTGCGTTGGTCATCGAACCATTAGCTCAGGCTATTAGACAGAATGAGAATATTAGAGGTATAAAGTTAGGAGGTGAGGAATATAAGATTAATTTATTTGCGGATGATGTTTTGATATATTTAACTAATCCGGAACGATCTTTCATTTACTTGCAAGAATGTTTAGAAAAATATGGTAAGTTATCAGGATACAAAGTGAATTGGGATAAAAGTGAAATATTACCAATTTCTGAAGGAAATTATGACCAGTCTGTAAAAATTACTAAACTCCGTTGGACTGATAAAAGTAAGTATTTAGGGATAAAGATTGATGTAAATATTCAATCATTGTATAATTTAAATTATGTACTGCTAATGAGAAAGATCAAAGCTGATTTGATTAAATGAAAGGATTTACCTTTGTCATTAATAGGTCGAGCAAATTGCATTAAGATGAATATCTTTCCATGAATCCAATATCTTTTTCAATCGATTCCTTGTTTTCTTTTGAAATCTTTTTTTCAAGATTTAAATAAAGTAGTCTGAGAATTTCTATGGAAGGGAAAACTAGCAAGAGTAGCAATGCATAAATTGTCTTGGAAGTACGCTTTGGGAGGTTTACAATTACCCCATTTTCAAAATTATTATGAGGCAGGTCAATTAAGATTTATTAATCGTATGTTAGATGTTTTGTGTCCCCCTAGTTGGGCCAAGGTAGAATTGGCTGGTATACTGGAACCTTGTCCACATCAATTTGTATTTAAATGGAATTCTATTTTATTACAAAAATATAATGTACCGGTTTTGAAACATTTATTAGGGATTTGGACTAAAAGGAATTTTTTAATAGGCTCAAAAGGTAAAATACTGCTTTTGGCTCCAATATATCAAAATAAATTAATTCCTTTTACATGGAATAATAGATTTTTAAGAAACTGGCAGATTAAAGGAATAAAGTTATTGCAGGATGGTTTTGAAGAGGGCAAAATTTTATCATTTAACCAACTTAGAGAGAAATTTGGAATTTCAAGGAATTCTTTGTTTGTTTATTATCAAATTAGAGCATTAGTGAAAGAAAATTTTGGAAGAGAAATGAAAATTCCTAAGTTAACTTAATTTGAGTTTATGATTTCTCATTTTTCAGATAAGGGTTTTATTTCAGAGATGTATGCTCTGTTACAAGATATTATGGATAATATAAATTTAGATAAATCCAGGATTAAATGGGAAAATTATTTAACTTGTGATATCGATCAGGCCGATTGGGAGATGTTGTGTTTTGAGGGCATGAATAAATTGTTTAATGTAAGATATAGTATGATTAATTATAATTTTTTGCATCAGTTATATTTAATGCCTGAGAAATTGAGAAATTAATGTGGATTTATTAATTCTGAGTTGTGCTTTAGATGTGGATTATGTGTTGGAACTTTTTTACATTCTGTTTGATTTTATGATAAAGTTCAATCATTTTGGTATAAAATTAGGGAATTTCTTCAAAATTTGTTTAAAATTAAATTTTTATTAGATCCCAAAAATTTTTTGTTGGGTTATATTGTTCCATTTATGGACTTGGGGTTAGATAAGTTTCAGACAGCATTTCTGCACGATAGTGCATGTAAATGTGTTGCGACTTCTTGGAAAGACGAAGTTGAGATAAATGTAAATTGTTGGCATAATGAGTTGAGGTCCTGTATTTATATGGAGAAAATAACATATAATTTGCATGATAATTATGATTTTTTAATTTAATATGTGGTCGCCTTATTTGAAATGTATGAATTTAGTAATATCTTAAACTGTGATAAATATTTTCTTTAATGCTTCCCTTGTGGGGTTTGTTGAGATGGGTGAGGGGGATAGATAGTTGTAGTTATAATTTTTATATTATGGATTTTGTAAAAGTTTTTGTTTGGAAAATATTAAATAAAAAATTTTTAAATTAAAAAAACACCCCGTAATGTAGGGTTGCCTGTATTCTTGGATAAAGCAATTTTACAAACATTCGTTGCCACAAAAGAGCTGTGTAGGCCAAGTAACTAGGTATATTTAACGAGGTTGATATGTTCTTTATTTCCAAGGGGGTCAAAAGTACAGGGAGAAGGCAGGAGAATGAGCCACGATCAAATGGTGGAAAAGACTCAGTGGGCCAAATGGCCTAATTGTGCTCCTTTGTCTAATAATTTTATTAATGTAGGGATATCAGACAAAAGCATAAGAGTCACCAGGTTGTTAAAATTGTGATGACAGTCTGTGAGAATTGATAACTAGTTACTTGGGCAAATACATATGGGACTGAAAATTGGAGCCAATTTTGTATCTTAAATCCATAAATCAAAGCTAAAAAGAACATCTGGGCATGGTTTGGGGAGGTTGTGCTCATTTCCAATTGAAATCGTCTATCAGTAAATTCGATTGCACACTTAACCCTATAATAAACCTGTAGAAAAAAAAAGCAGCACTGCCGGAGCTGCTATGATGGCAGCGCTCATGCTGGTGCGGTTCCAGGAGAGCAGTGAGCGGAGACACAGCACTGCTCACAGGGTCCTACCACCTGGCTCAAATGCTGATGGCTCCATAGAGGCTTCAAACAGTCTGTTAAATGAGTTGACAAATGTTTTTTTTTAATTCTGCAACCCTGGAGGTCTGTGCCTAAGGCGCTGTGCTGAGCAAACAAAAGTTTAAGTATATCATGCATATTACATTTTTAATATGACCATAAAAGGAACCCTGCCAAAATGTTTGGCCTGGAAGTCAGCCTGAAGAAAACTGAGGTCCTCCATCAGTCAGCTCCCCACCATGACTACCAGCCCCCCCACATCTCCATCGGGCACACAAAACTCAAAACGGTCAACCAGTTTACCTATCTCGGCTGCACCATTTCATCAGATGCAAGGATCGACAATGAGATAGACAACAGACTCGCCAAGGCAAATAGCTCCATCCTCAACATCCATTGGAGCGCTTTCATCCCTAACGTCGAAGTACTCGAGATGGCAGAGGACGACAGCATCGAGTCCATGCTGCTGAAGATCCAGCTACGCTGGATGGGTCACGTCTCCAGAATGGAGGACCATCGCCTTCCCAAGATCGTGTTATATGGCGAGCTCTCCACTGGCCACCGTGACAGAGGTGCACCAAAGAAAAGGTAAAGGACTGCCTAAAAAAATCTCTTGGTGCCTGCCACATTGACCACCACCAGTGGGCTGATAACGCCTCAAATCGTGCATCTTGGCGCCTCACAGTTTGGCGGGCAGCAACCTCCTTTGAAGAAGACCGCAGAGACCACCTCACTGACAAAAGGTAAAGGAGGAAAAACCCAACACCCAACCCCAACCAACCAATTTTCCCCTGCAACCGCTGCAACCGTGTCTGCCTGTCCCGCATCGGACTTGTCAGCCACAAACGAGCCTGCAGCTGACGTGGACTTTTTTACCCCCTCCATAAATCTTCGTCCGCGAAGCCAAGCCAAAGAAGAAAGAAAAGGAACCCTGAGGAACCTTGAACCTTGAAATGCTGTATTTCCAGTTTATGAGAGGCCAAAGCTAGAGAGTTTACAATGGAAGGAATGGAGAATTAAAATGAGGATCTTCACTTACGAAGATGCCTTTGTTCTGTAGACCCATCAGAAGAAATAACTGCAACGCATTTATCCTGTCAAGCTTCTTCAGTACCTTAAAGTTTTTATGGTCATTCTTCTTGATTTTTCTGCCCAAGACTGCAAAAAGTTGTGAATGCAGCTCAGACTATTATATAAATCCCCCGCCCCTCCATTGACTCCATCTTGATGCCACAGAAAAGCAGCCAACATCTTGAAGGACTCATCCACCCAGCCTCAGAAAGAAGGTTCACGAGTACAAGATCATGCACCTGCAGATTTACGTTTCTTTCTTGCCGTTATCAAGATTCACGATTCCTTCAATGTCATGTAATAGTACAGAACATTTAATATTACATGAAATTGTCTTCTGCCTGGAATGCAGCAGACAGCGAGTCACCATTAGTGTCACCTGGCACCCTTGTCAGACTCCTGAATGAACTTCATACAAGTAATGTTTCTCTTGCTGTGTTCTAACTGGCCTTTTTCTGTGACTTTAACCTCTTCATTGTGTTTTTATTGTGGCACTGTATGTTGATTGAGTAGCTGGCTTTTTCGCTGTACCCCTGGGTGCACACAACAATAAACCTGAGCTTGAATTAGATAACCTCATCAACCAGGGGCTCATTTTAGCAAAACCTTTATGGACTACTTCAAAAGCAAACACATCTTCATAGAACAAGGATAGTTGTATATGATACTCTCAGTGTAGTCTCCCACAAACCTATACAGTTATAGCAAGACATTTTTACTTTTAACTTTCTCCCTCCTTTAATAAGATCAACATTCCTCATTACTTGACTTAAAGAAGGCACCCACTTACTCATCAAGGCCTGTATCCAAGGCCTTGGCATCTGTGGAATTGTGATCTTCAGCCGAGAAATGATGTTAAACTTTCAATCTAAAAGATTTTATGTTAAACCTTGCTTTGGCTGACAACAAAGAACATCGCAAAACTGAAAAATATCTAATTAACTTTTCCATAAATCATATCAACGTGAATTTTTATTTCTATTCATAGATTACATGTGACTTGATGGCAGAACTTTAATGAGACCTAACTCTCCACACTGATTATGAAAGACGTACTTAGAACTGCAGCTTTGAAGTGCATTTGATGTCTATGCTTTTAGCTGTAGCTATCTTAATTAGGCATGATTTTAATTGCACTTATTTTGATAGTTGACAAGTACAAATGACTAATATTTTATGGTGGGTAATGCTTATTGGTACTTGTTTTGTATTACATTATTGTTAAGATTTTTATAGATAGAAGCCTGGGAAGGAGTAGCCAAGCAATCCTTAGGCCCATTTTCGTTATTCAGTGAGATCATGGCCAACTTTTGCTTAAATTCCCTTTCATTCACATGATGTTTAAAGCTAACATCCCAACTTAACATTTTGAATGTATTAGCTGATTACTAAATTTTAATGAACCATTTCTGTGGACCTTGCATCTCCTTCTAGTCAGGAAAAGATTCGCAAGTGTGATGTCATGCGCCATCAGATTCAAGGAGAGATTCTTTCCTGCTTGTATCAGTCTCCTGAATGAACTTCAGAACAGTAAATCTAGATTGCCTTTGCTGTACACCATCTGATCTCTCTCTGTATTATTGCACTTCTGTCATGTAATTCACTTACTGTACTATGTAAGCTGCATTATGTAGGAGATGTCTAGTTGGACTGCTTTCAAAATAAATTCTATCATTATGTTTTGCTTCATGTGACAATAAATGAGCTTGAGGTGAATTGTCCATATTCAAGTTTATTAGCATTTGATTGTACATATACAACCAATGAAACAGGTATCTCCAGAGCACACAAAATAACAGAACTGAATACATAAAGATTGAATAAATAATCATAATATATATATATATATTTAGGATGACTTTCATGGTTACAGGATACTGTTTATTAAGGCACTTTCAAGTGGCCAAAATAATCCCGATGTAAAGCAACATATTCTACCACTATGCGGCTGTCGGGAGGCTACCTGAAAGAGCAGGAGGCCTCCGAGGCACACTTTCCAACCCTCCTCCGAGAGGGATCATCGCCGGAGCACTGAAGTCCCCCTAGCCACCTGAATGCAGCCACCTGAAAGCGGCTAGCTAAGGGAATGACAATCAGCTGGTGAGCACCTGACAGTCCCCCTCCATGCCGCCCCAGTGCAGGACATCAGGGCAGGGGCGGCCGGCACGGGATGTCACCACTGGGGCGGCCAGTGTGGGATGCTGGGGCGGCCGGTGCGGGCTGCCCCGCACTGACATCCCATGCCAGCCGCCCCTGCACTAACATCCTGTGCCGGCTGCCCCAGCACTGACATCCTGTGCCAGCCGCTCCAGCGCTGACAGCCTGCGCCGGCTGCCCCAACCCTAACATCCCGAGGGGACAGGAGCTGGAGTGCGCTCCGAGGTGCCTCCTGTGCAAGTGTCCCTTTCAAGTGGCCAGCGCTGCGCTTCTAGCGCTGCCACCTGAACGACCCTTCCACAGGTCTGAACCCGCTTCTGCAGGTGCATTCTTGGCAGAGAATGCACCTGAAAGCAGCTTTAGTCTCACAGCCTTTGTGAAGAAACTATTCCCCAACCTGAAAGCCCTGATTTTGATGCTCCTGTACCTTCTCCTTGTTGATAGTGGGTTGACGATACTGTGCACCGGATGAAAAGGTTATTTTATAATTCCTTGAGCCCTAATTACAAGGTTCTCCCAGTGAATGTCATTTATAGATGAAAGGGAGATCCCAGTGATGCTCTGGGCTATTTTGATGATCCTCTAACAGCAACCATACCACACAATGATACTGCCTGACAGGACACTCTCAATTGTCCTCCTGCTAAAAGATGTTAAGATGGGGGCTGGTGCATTGTCCTCCTCAGCTTCTTAGGAGGTATAGTTGTTGCTGCATCTCCCTGACTAATCCTTCCTGAGCAGGTATTGTGAGTACAGGATAGGTCGAGCTTTATATCCACACCCAGGGCCTTAGTGCTCGCCACTCTTTCCATGATGGAATCATTAATGTTTTGTAGAGAATGGTCAACCTTCATCCACAATCATCTCCTTTGTCTTGTCCATGTAAAGACTCAGGTTGCTGTTCTTACGCCATTTTCGAGCCTTTCGACCTCCTTTCTGTAATGCAACCTTAGTGTGGCTGATGAGCCCATCTGACATTGAATCATTTGTAAATCTAATGATTGTGTTCAAACTGAATCTGGCAGTGTAGTCCTGAGTCAGCAACATGAACGCACAGCCCAGAAGCGTAGCAGTGCTCAGCAAGCTGTGGCAGCTTGAGAGTTTGCTGCCAACCCAGACAGACTATGGCCTCTCTGTCAAGATATCCAGAATCCAGTAGCAGACTGGAACGTTGAGTCCACCAGTTTATCCACCAGCTTCTGATGTACGAAAGGGTTGAATACTGAACTGAAGTCACTGAACCCAGCCTGGCATATAAGCCATTATTCTCTAGGTGGGCCAGGACAGAGTGCAGGATCAATTGTCTATGGACCAATTTGGGCAGTAGGCAAACTAAAGCGGATGCAACATCACTGGAAGGTGCGCTTTGATGTGTTCCATCACCAGCTGCTCAAATCACTTCATGATTGTAGGTCAGTGCCACTGGGCTGTCATCATTTACCACTGCTCTCTTGGACACTTGGATCATGGTGGCAGTGGACTGCTGCAGTGAGATGTTGTAGATGTCCATTACAACCTCTGTCAGCTAGATCTCACAGACTTTCAGCACCCAATGAGGTATGATGTCTGGATCTGCTGTTTTGTATGGTTCACTCCGGAGAGGATCTTCCTCACTTCAGTCACAAATATACAGAGTGCTTACTCTTCAGGGAGAGATTAAGCTTTCTTCGATGTCATCTTGTTTTTCTCTTCAAACCTATCAGAAAGGGCGGCATCATTGTTTCTGATGCGCAAGGTTGACTTAGCATCAGTTGTGGTTTGAATACTCTACTACATGCGTCTCATCCTACTAGTCACATACAGGCATGTATGGATTTTCTGTTCCGACCCATGATTTGCCTTCCTGATTGCATGTGAAAGTTCAGCCGTTGCAGATCTTAATACCATCTTGTTTCTCAACCTGAAAGCAGTGTCACAAACTCTGAGAGATGCATGAACCTCTGCATCTAGCTATGATTTTTGATTTCTCACAACCATGTAGCGTTTGATCAACATGGCATCCTCAATACACTTGCTCATATGTGTCACTGTGTCTGTACATTCATTGATGTGATTATTGCATGTCTGTCTCCTAGAATGAACTCCAGTCCGTGATTTCAAAGAAATCCTGCAGCACCGCTGTGGCTTCCTCTGGCCATGTCCTGATCTCTCTGTTAACATATTTGACTTGTTTTACCAGCGCTTTGTTCAGGGATTAGCAGGATGGATATATGGTCTAAGTATCGAAGGTGGGGACAGGGAACAGTCTTGTTACAGAAATGGCTGTGTTAAGCCCTTTCAATGATTCCCCATCATTTGCAGAAGGAGAACATAACCTTGCTATCATTATAGAGTGGCTGTGAATTCACATGCTTTGCAATCTAACTGCATTAGTTTGAGCCATTATCTTTATAAAGTCTCTTTATAATGTTGTATGCCACCAACATTATTTATACAGCATGAACTTTTAAGTTATCTACATACTTGGCTGAATGATTTATATTGAATAATATAATCAATGAAAAAAAATCAGTACAAGGACATTGCCCACATAGTGTTCCTGAAATCACTTCACTACAATCTGAATATGCACATATTAAGCTTCAAGTTTAAGTTTAATGTCATGTGCCAAATGCAATGAAAGTCTTACTTGCTCTAGCTTCCCATAAAATACACATCACAAAAAAGCAACCAAGATATATCAAAAAGGAAGAGAAACAAAATTATAAATATTTATGGTTGGCTCTGGTGCATAAAATTATCTGAGTCGGTAGGCAGACAGGTCTTGAAGAGGTGTTAAGGTAAAGATAATGCAAGGAGTTTCAAGAGCCTGGTGGTTGGAGAGAAACTATTCTTGAACCTAAAGGTGCTGAATTTCAGCTTGTATAGCTTTTTTTCTAAAGGCAGCAGCATGGATGGGCAGGATGATGGGAGTCATTCATGACATTCTTGAGGTAGCTAGCGCCTCATGACTGAGAGTTTGGATTGCATGATAGACATGGCTATGTCTGTCACTTTCTGCTACCTTCTGTGTCCCTGGCCATTTGAGTTTAAAACCAGGCTATTATGCCACCAGTCAGTATAGTTTCCACAGTACACCTGCAGAAGTTCCAAAAAAAGTATTCAACAACATACTGAATTACCTTAGAAAGTCGGGACATTGGCATGTCTTTCATGCTCAGAAACATGAAGCCACTAACCCTCTCCACCATCGTCCCATCAAGGAAAACAGGTGTATGGGGCCTAAAATGCATAATCAGCTCTGTGATCTTGCTGACTTTGATATTGTTCTGGCACTGCATTACCAGATTCATGATCTCCTTCCTATATTTTTGCCTCATTTGTTTATTTTTTATTGTTATTTGGCCAACAAAAGTGGCGTAATCAGCAAATATATCGATAATGTTGGAGCTGAATTTAGCCAGCCAGCCACATGTATCAAGGGAATGCACTGTAGCAGGAGATGAAGCACACAGCCTGGAAGTGCTCCTGCGTTGATGGTGAAGGTGGAGATGGTGATGTTGCCAATCCACACTGATTGGGATCTGCTAATATGAAAATGGAGGCTCCAGATGAAGAGGGACAAACAGCATCCCATACCCCCGAATATGGTTATGAACATAGAAAATGTGATGAAGTTACTTTCTTATTGCTTATTAGTTAATTCACTGAAAAGTTCACTTACCTTCTCTCAACCACACACTCTCTCTAAACAGTATAACTTTATTCAGGTGCTCAGTCATTATGTCTTCTATAATAGAATCCTTTAATCTTCCAAATACAATTTTTTAGGTATTTACAGATTAGGAATTTTTGAGTACCCAATTACTCAGGAAGTAGATGTTGTAGATGCAACTTTTCTTTTGCATTCTTCCCAGAAGAGCTTAATTGCTAACATTTATAATATTATATCAAAATTACATCAAGTTCCAATTGATAAGATTAAAAGAGCAAGGGAACAGGATTTACAATTAACTATTTCTGAGGATTTGTGGGAAATGATTTTTAAACTTGTTAATACATCCTCCAGCTGTGCCTATCATTCATTCAACCAATTTAAGCTTGTTCACCGACCACACGTCTAAAAATAAATTGGCTCTTATATTTCTAGATGTCATTGTGACAGGAGTAACAACAGTGTGGCATCATTAATTCACTTATTATGGATTTTTCCAGCATTGAAATCTTCTTTGAAATAAATTTTTTAACATTTTATTTACAATTTTAGCTGTTAATTTACAGCCAAATCCAATAACAGAACTATTTGGAGTGGTGATGGAAGATATTCATCTGTCAACATCCAATCGCCATGTTATTGCATCATGATGTTTATGGCTAGAAGATCTATTTTTCTTAGGTGGAAAGATTCGATGTGCCAAACCTTAGCTTGTTTAAATTTAAAGAAGATTAGATGTGCTATAACTGATATCGATATTAAGTTTGATAGAATGTGGTGCCAGTTTATGAATGATTTTCATGTTTTAAAAATCTCCTTTAATAAAATATGGTTTATTATTGTTTTTCCCTTCATGTCAACTATTTCTATTTATGTTATGGAATATTTTCTTGTGTATTATTGAATTGTATTATTTTAAGGCACCCCAACTTCTAATTTCTACTATTAGGTGAGGGTAGTGACTCCCAATATGGGTGCTGCCACCTCCCCCTCCCATGGGCAGTGGAAAGTTCCAAGGGAGTGGTGAGGAAAAAGGGTGTGGTCTAGGGCGGTGAGAAAAAAGGGGGTGTTCAGAACATTCAGTCTTGTTATTATTCAGTCTGCTGCAAAGTTTATTGAAGAAGGCAGTGCAGTAATTTTCTGGCCAGACTCAGGGTGGCAGTAGTGAGCAACATAAACTGTGACAAGGCATTCTTGCGAATGGTGGCCTTGGTGGCCACCATATTGTACTGACGTCAGTATCCCCACGCAGCGCCGCCGCTGCCACCACCCCCTCTCAGCGCCAACACTAACTCTCCAGCCCACTCAGTGCTGCCACTATCTCTCTCTCTGCTCAGCCCCAACACTAAACCCCTCAGTACCACCACTAACATCCCCCTCTAAGCACCTCCTCTAACCCCCACCTCAGTGCCATCACTACCCCCTCTCAACACCACAACTAAACACCCACCCCATTCTGCGCAGCCGCTAAACCACTCACTGCCGTCACTAATAACCCCCCCCTCACTCAGCACCCCCACTAACCCCCCCCACCTCGCTCAGTGCCACCAATAAACCTCCCCGGCACTGTTGTATGGCGGGGGCAGCACTTGGGATGCGACTTGGAGGCCAAGGGGGTGACAGCCCGAGAAAGTTTGGGAAACACTAACTTAGATTATATATCCTTAGTACTGTTTGTATCATTTGAATAATAGCGCTGTGGGGAATCAATTACTGCTTTTTTATCATGTATTTTTGTTTAATTCATAAGCTGTAACCTTACATTCTATATATTATGTTTCTTTTTAATATGCTTAAAATCAATAAAAAGATTGGAAAGAAATAAAACATAGATTCCAGTTACCTTTCCCATAATAGATGTTCGATCTGTCCTATCATTTCTGGTTTCTCTGACTCTCACCTTCCTGAATTGACACACATTTAATAACTCCCAATATAAGATTGATCCTTTAATATGAGGCTGTAGGTAGTAGGGTGCAGTGAGTGGCTGCTGTCAGACCAGGAGTGACATTGTCTCCTATTTGCTTCACTCCCTAGTCATTGTATTCCCCTTCTCCATCCCTTCCACCCTGCACCAACAACCCAATATCATTGTTGAAGCAGATTAAATTTCTGAAGACCTTAACAGATGAACTTGTAATGTGGAAATGATTGGGAAGAATCAATTTCCAGAGACCGTTTGCAGGACTTATATTACCGATACTTGGTACTTATCTTGTGCCATTTCCTGTTGTTGCTCTAATTTTCTGCCACTATGACAAAAGTATCTCTGAATCTCCCATTAAATATGAGGTCATTTGGACAGAACATTCATCTGAAAGCTGAATGTGAGTGAAATATGTAGCAGGTGAGATTACATGGGAGTTTCCGATCTACCTCAAGCATATTCTGGTTAACGCTGCTATGTGTAATGTGTGGGCAATCAATAAACCAAACAGGTAAATAAAAAGTACCATTTCACCATCAAATGCCAACTTTAGATATACTCGTATTTTTTTTTTAATTAGTTTGAGAAACTTAAGTGGAGGATCACAAATTTTGGTGGAAGGCACCAGTTGAAATAAAATAGAAAAGAGTGCAAGAGAAACTACTTTTTGTCATGGCTTATGTGACAATGGAATACATCACCATATTTAATAAGTAAAGCAGAGATTATGTTAATACCTAAGAAATGTAGTGGTAATTGGGCAATAGTCTGGTCAGATACAGCAATGAGCTCTCTGAACCCTTCTCCATTAACAATGGCGTGAAGCAAGGCTGCGTTCTCGCACCAACCCTCTTTTCAATCTTCTTCAGCATGATGCTGAACCAAGACATAAAAGACCTCAACAATGAAGATGCTGTTTACATCTGGTACTGCACGGATGGCAGTCTCTTCGATCTGAGGCGCCTGCAAGCTCACACCAAGACACAAGAGCAACTTGTCCGTGAACTACTCTTTGCAGACGATGCCGCTTTAGTTGCCCATTCAGAGCCAGCTCTTCAGCGCTTGACGTCCTGTTTTGCGGAAACTGCCAAAATGTTTGGCCTGGAAGTCAGCCTGAAGAAAACTGAGGTCCTCCATCAGCCAGCTCCCCACCATGACTACCAGCCCCTCCACATCTCCATCGGGCACACAAAACTCAAAACGGTCAACCAGTTTACCTATCTCGGCTGCACCATTTCATCGGATGCAAGGATCGACAACGAGATAGACAACAGACTCGCCAAGGCAAATAACGCCTTTGGAAGACTACACAAAAGAGTAGTCACAATGGGGCTATCCAGGCAGAGGTATAGGACCATAGAACCATTAATTACAGCACAGAATACAGGCCCTTTAGCTGTTATAGTCCTTTGTTGAGTCCCACTGATCTGCATCCAGTGCACCCTTCATACCTTCCAATTCTTTTACCTGTCCAATTTTTAAATTAATGTTAAAATTGATCACCACTTAGCTGGCAGCTTGTTCCATACTCTCACTACTTTCTGTGTGAAGATGTTCCCCTAACGTTCCCACTAAACTTTTCCCTTTTTACTCTTAACCTATGTTCTCTGGTTTGTATCTCATCTAACCTCAGTGGAAAAAAATTCTAGTTGCATTTACTCTGTTTGTACCCCTCATAATTTTGTACATCAAATCTCCCCTCATTCTCCTATGGTCCAGTGAATAAAGTCATAACTTGTTTATCTTTCCCTGTAACTCAGTTCCTGAAGTCTCAGCAAAATACTAGTAAATCTCTGTACTCTTTCAATCTTATTGATATTTTTCCTGTAGTTAGTTAGACAACAGACTCGCCAAGGCAAATAGTGCCTTTGGAAGACTACACAAAAGAGTCTGGAAAAACAACCAACTGAAAAACCTCACAAAGATTAGCGTATACAGAGCCGTTATCATACCCACACTCCTGTTTGGCTCTAAATCATGGGTCCTCTACCGGCATCACCTACGACTCCTAGAACACTTCCACCAGCGTTGTCTCCGCTCCATCCTCAACATTTATTGGAGCGACTTCATCCCCAACATCGAAGTACTCTAGATGGCAGAGGCCGACAGCATCGAATCCATGCTGCTGAAGATCAAACTGCGCTGGGTAGGTCACGTCTCCAGAATGGAAGACCATCGCCTTCCCAAGATCGTGTTATATGGCGAGCTCTCCACTGGCCACCGTGACAGAGGTGCACCAAAGAAGAGGTACAAGGACTGCCTAAAGAAATCTCTTGGTGCCTGCACATTGACCACCGCCAGTGAGCTGATATCGCCTCAAACCGTGCATCTTGGCACCTCACAGTTCGGCGGGCAGCAACCTCCTTTGAAGAAGACCGCAGAGCCCACCTCACTGACAAAAGACAAAGGAGGAAAAACCCAACACCCAACCCCAACCAACCAATTTTCCCCAGCAACCGCTGCAACCGTGCCTGTCTGTCCCGCATCGTACTTGTCAGCCACAAACGAGCCTGCATCTGACGTGGACATTTACCCCTCCATAAATCTTCGTCTGCGAAGCCAAGCCAAGGAAGAAAGAAGAGATTGACAGAGGAACAGACACAATCCTCTGAAGCACAGTACAAGAGTATCAAAGGCTGTGTTGCCTACCTGGTGCCAGGGTTCAGAGCATCTCACCTGACTTGTGGAGAAATTTGGTTGAGGTGATGGTTGGGGTGGGGGGGGAAACATCTAGTGTTATGGTCCTTGTCGATACCAACAACAAAGATGGAACAAGGGAAAGGGTTCTGCTGAAGGAATTTGAGAAGCTAGGGATTAAATGAAAGAACAGAACCAGAAAAGGTAATCATTTTTGGATTGCTTCCTGACCCACATGCAAATTGCCACAGGGCCAATAAGGTTAATGAGTTTAATGCATAGCTTAAAGATTGGCATGAAAGAAGTGGGTTTGGCCTGTATTGGAACCGGATCTACCTCAACTATGCTGGACCAGGGTCCTCGTGCTGTGTATAGAGCTTTAAATTAAATATTCAGAGTGTGAGTTCAAAAGGTTGGAAAAGAATGGATATAGCTAAAGGGAAAGCGAGTGTAAGAGAGGTTACTGAAGTGTTTAATATTTTGAAAAAAGGACCAGTTCAGAAAGGGAGAAGAATTTAACCTTAGGCCATAAGGAGACAAATGTGAGATGGGTGGTGAATACAGGTCTGATGGAGTTGTATTTAAATGCACCCAATGTAGAAAATAAGATCAATGGGCTGAAAGCACAGATAGAAATAGACAGGAACAACATTGTGGGCATAACAAAGTCATGGCTGAAGGAGAATTATGACTGAGAACTAAATATCTCAGGATGCACATCCTATCAAAGAGGCAACGAGGTGGATAGAGGGGGTAGGCTGGTGCTGTTGGTAAAATGTGAAAGCAAATCCTTAGGAAGAAAGGACATAGGATCAGAAGATGTAGAATCATTTTGAGTTGAGTTGAGAAACTGCAAGGGTAAAAATACTCTTATGAAAGTTATATACAGGCCTCTAAATAGCAGCCAGGATGTGAGGTACAAATTACAACTGGAATTAGAAAAGACATGTAAGAAAGACAATGTTATGGTGGTCATGGGGTGGTCAATATGCAAGTAGACAGGAAAAATCAGGTTAGTGCTGGATTCCAAGAGAAGAACTTTTGAGAATACCAATAGAATGGCTTTTAGAGCAGCATGAGGGAAAGGGCAATTCTGGATTTGGAGTTGTGCATTTAACAGGGTTTAATTTGTAAGCTTATTCTATTTAGGAGAATCCTAGCGAAGATTTTGCCTGCAATGGAGAGCAGCGTGATTCCCCTGTAGTTTGAGCAGTCTGATTTCTCGCCTTTGTTTTTGTACAGGGTGGTGATGGTGGCATCCCGAAGGTCCTGAGACAGTTTTCCTTGGTCCCATCAAAGCTTGAAAAACTCATGCAGTTTGACATGCAGAGTTTTGCCGCCAGCCTTCCAGACCTCTGGGGGGATTCCATCCATACCTGCTGCTTTGCCACTTTTCAGTTGTTCGATTGCCTTATATGTCTCATCCTGGGTGAGGACCTCATCCAGCTCTAGCCTTAGGGGCTGTTGAGTGAGCTGGAGCAGGGCGGAATCTTGCACTGAGCGGTTGGCACTGAAAAGAGATTGGAAGTGTTCTGACCATCGGTTGAGGATGGGGATCTTGTCGCTGAGGAGGACTTTGCCGTCTGAGCTGCGCAGTGGGCTTTGGACTTGGGGTGAGGGGCCGTACACAGCCTTTAGAGCCTCGTAGAAACCCCTGAAGTCGCCAATGTCTGCGCTGAGCTGGGTTCGCTTGGCGAGGCTAGTCCACCACTCATTTTGGATCTCCCGGAGTTTGTGCTGAAGATGGCTGCATGCGCAACGGAAGGCTTGTTTCTTCTCTGGACAGGACGGCTTTGTAAGGTGAGCCTGGTGGTCAGCTCGCTTCTTTGCCAGCAGCTCCTGGATTTCCTGACTGTTTTCATCGAACCAGTCCTTGTTTTTCCTGGAGGAGAAGCCCAGTACCTCTTCAGTGGATTGCAGTATGGTAGTCTTCAACTGATCCCAGAGGGTTTCAGGGGACGGGTCGTGAGGCGGATTGCATCGTCGAGCTTTGCTTTGAGGTTTGCCTGGAAGTTTCCTCTCGCTTCGTCTGACTGCAGGTTTCCAACATTGAACCTCTTTCTGGGGGCTTTACTGTTCCTGGGCTTTGGCTTGAAGTGAAGGTTGAGCTTGCAGCGAACCAGCCGGTGGTCAGTGTGGCATTCTGCGCTGGGCATGACCCTGGTGTGGAGCACATCTCGTTTGTCACTTTCTCACACCAGGATGTAGTCCAGGAGGTGCCAGTGTTTGGATCAGGGATGCATCCAGGTAGTCTTAAGGCTGTCCCTCTGCTGAAAAAGGGTGTTTGTAATTTTTCCCAGAATCAAAGTGCGGCTTTCGCGCAAACAGAGGAACTACTGACATGGTCTTTGCCCTCAGACAGCTCCAAGAAAAGTGCAGAGAACTAAACAAAGGACTCTACATCACCTTTGTTGACCTCATCAAAGCCTTCGACACCGTGAGCAGGAAAGGGCTTTGGCAAATATTAGAGCGCATCGGATGCCCCCCAAAGTACTTCAAAATGATTATCCAACTGCACGAAAACCAACAAGGTCGGGTCAGATACAGCAATGAGCTCTTTGAACCCTTCTCCATTAACAATGGCGTGAAGCAAGGCTGTGTTCTCGCACCAACCCTCTTTTCAATCTTCTTCAGCATGATGCTGAGCCAAGCCATAAAAGACCTCAACAATGAAGACGCTGTTTACATCCGGTACCGCACGGATGGCAGTCTCTTCAATCTGAGGCGCCTGCAAGCTCACACCAAGACACAAGAGAAACTTGTCCGTGAACTACTCTTTGCAGACGATGCCGCTTTATTTGCCCATTCAGAGCCAGCTCTTCAGCGCTTGACATCCTGTTTTGCGGAAACTGCCAAAATGTTTGGCCTGGAAGTCAGCCTGAAGAAAACTGAGGTCCTCCATCAGCCAGCTCCCCACCATGACTACCAGCCCCCCTACATCTCCATCGGGCACACAGAACTCAAAACGGTCAACCAGTTTACCTATCTCGGCTGCACCATTTCATCAGATGCAAGAATCGACAACGAGATAGACAACAGACTCGCCAAGGCAAATAGTGCCTTTGGAAGACTACACAAAAGAGTCTGGAAAAACAACCAACTGAAAAACCTCACAAAGATTAGCGTATACAGAGAGTTGTCATACCCACACTCCTGTTTGGCTCCGAATCATGGGTCCTCTACCGGCATCACCTACGGCTCCTAGAACGCTTCCACCAGCGTTGTCTCCGCTCCATGCTCAACATTCATTGGAGCGCTTTCATCCCTAACGTCGAAGTACTCGAGATGGCAGAGGTCGACAGCATCGAGTCCACGCTGCTGAAGATCCAGCTGCGCTGGGTGGGTCACATCTCCAGAATGGAGGACCATCGCCTTACCAAGATCGTGTTATATGGTGAGCTTTCCACTGGCCACCGTGACAGAGGTGCACCAAAGAAGAGGTACAAGGACTGCCTAAAGAAATCTCTTGGTGCCTGCCACATTGACCACCGCCAGTGGGCTGATATCGCCTCAAACCGTGCATCTTGGCGCCTCACAGTTTGGTGGGCAGCAACCTCCTTTGAAGAAGACCGCAGAGACCTCCTCACTGACAAAAGGCAAAGGAGGAAAAACCCAACACCCAACCCCAACCAACCAATTTTCCCCTGCAACCGCTGAAACCGTGCCTGCCTGTCCCGCATCGGACTTGTCAGCCACAAATGAGCCTGCAGCTGACGTGGACATTTACCCCCTCCATAAATCTTCGTCCGCGAAGCCAAGCCAAAGAATTTGTAAGCTTAAGGTAAAGGAACACTTAGGAGGCAATGTTCACAATATGAAAGAATTCACTTTGGGATTTAAGAGAGAGAAGCTAAAACCCAGATGTATCAATTTTACAGTTGAGTAAAGGTAACTATGGAGGTCTGAGGGAGGAGCTGGCCAAAGATAACTGGAAGGGGACCCTGGCAGGGAATATGGTAGAACAGCAATGGCAGAAGTCTCTGGGTGTAATTTGGAAGACATGGGATAATTTCATCCTAAAAAATGAATTGTTCACAAGGGAAAGTGAGGCAACCGCAGCTGATAAGGGAAGTCAAATACAGCATAAAAGCAAGACAGGGCCTGCAGTATTGCAAAAATTAGCAGAAGGATTAGATACCTTTTATGAACAAACAGAAAGTAAACAATAAGGGGAGAAATGATGAAATATGAAGGTAAGCTGGCCAATAATATAAAAGAGGATATCAAAAGGTTTTTTTTCCAACATATAAAGAGTAAAAGAGAGGTGAGAGTGGACATTGGACTGCTGTAAAATTATGCTGGAGAAGCATTCACTATGGAAGGCACCAGTTATGTGCCAGAAATTCGAGAGAATTAGTGCTTAGAAATGAGTGCAGTCATTATTAATAAGGAGAAGATGCATTGAGAAGCTGAGGTACTGAAGGTGGATAGGTCACCTCAGGATTCTGAAGAAGGTAGCTGAACAGTTTATGAACACATGAGTAGTGATCTTTCAAGAATGGCTAGAATTGGGAATGGTCCCGGAGGGCCTGAAAATTGCAAATGTCACTCCAAAAAGGGAGAGAGGCAAAAGGAAATTATAGGCCAATTAGTCTAACTTTAGTGGTTGGTGAGATCCCAGAGCCCATTATTAAGGATGAGGTGTCAGGGTACTTGAAAGCGCATGATAAAATTGGCCAAAGTAAGGTATGATTTCCTTCAGGGGAGATTTTGCCTGACAAATCTGTGGGAATACTTTGAGGAAATAATAAGCATGATAGATAAAGGAGTCAGTGGCTGTTGTTCACTTGGATTTTCAGAAGGCATTTGACAAGGTGCTGCACATGAGATTTCTAAACCAGATAGAAGCCCGTGGAATTTCAGGAAAGATACCAGCAGGGATAGAAGGTTGGCTGACTGGCAGAAGGCAATGGGTGGGAATAGAAGTTGGTTACCAGTGACTAGTGGTGTTCTGCAGGGGTCACTGTTGAATCTGCTGCTTTTCTCCAAGTTTGTTAAAGATCTGTATGATGGAATTCATGGCTTTATGGCTAATTTTGCAGATGATACAACAATGGTGTAAGGGCAGATAGTGTTAAGGAAGTAGAGTGTCTGCAGAGTAACTTGAACGAGTTGGGAGAATGGCCAAAGAAGTTGCAAATGAAATACTGCCTAGGGAAGTGAATGGACAAGCACTTTGCTAGAAGGAATAAAGACTAATTTCTAAATGGCGAAAGAGTTAAGAAAGCAGCAATCCAAAGGGAGTTAGGAGTCCTAGAGCCTCAATGTCAACTTACAGATTGAGTCAGTAGTAAGGAAGGCAAATGAAATGTTTTCATTTATTTCAAGAGGACTGGAATTTAAAAGCAATGGTGTTACACTGGGGCATTGGTCAGACCTAATTTCTTCTTTGGCTTGGCTTCGCGGACGAAGATTTATGGAGGGGGTAAAAAGTCCACGTCAGCTGCAGACTCGTTTGTGGCTGACAAGTCCGATGCGGGACAGGCAGACACGATTGCAGCGGTTGCAGGGGAAAATTGGTTGGTTGGGGATGGGTGTTGGGTTTTTCCTCCTTTGCCTTTTGTCAGTGAGGTAGGCTCTGCGGTCTAATTTGGAGACCTAATTTGGAGTATTATGAAGAGTTTTGAGCCCCATATCTGAGGAAGGATATGCTGACTGCATTGCAAAGGGTCCAGAGGAGGTTTACAAGAGTGAGGGATTAATGTATGAGGAGTGTTTCATGGCTTAGAGCCTGTACTTGTTGGAGTTTCGAAGGGTGAAGGGGGAATCTCATTTAAATGCGCCATATATTGAAAGGATTGAAAAGGCTTGGACATGGAGAAGATGTTGGACTCTTCCCTGTAGTGGGAGAGTATTGGCCTAGAGAGCACAGTCTCAGAATAAAAGGATGTCCCTTTCGAGCAGAGATGATAAGTAATTGCTTCAGCCAGACAATGGTGATGGATAGCTGTCAAGGCTAAATCATTGGGTACATTTAGAGCTAGAGTTTATAGGTTCTTGATTAATATGGACGTTAAAGGTTATGGGGAAAAGAGAGGGAGAATGGGGTTGAGAAGAAAAATACATTTGCAATGATTTGAAAAGCTGAGTAGACTCAATGGACTGAATTCTACTCTTCCACCTTATTGTCTTATGGGCTTATAAATAGCAGGATCCTTGTGAGCATTGAGGGATCTTAGGATACATGTCTATAGCTCACTGAAGATGCCAACACAAGCAGATAGGCTGGTAAAGAAGGTGTTCAGCTTCAGTCAGAGCATTGCATAAAAAAAAATCAGAATGTTATGTTGCAGCTGTATTAAACTTTGGTGAGGCCACATTTGAGGTATTGTGCACAGTTCTGATCATCTCATTATACAAAGAATATGAAAAATTTGGAGAGGATGCAGAAGATGTCCACCAGAATACTGTCAATGTTGGAGGTTATTAGCTAGAAGAGGTTGGACAAACTTGGATTGCTTTCATTGGAAATTGAGTTCGTAAAATTATGAAGGGCGTAGATAAGGTGAATGGTCATGGTCTTTTTTTCAGGGTAGAGGAGTGTAAAATCTGAAAAGCACAGGTTTAAAGTGAGAGGGGAAAGATTTAAAAGGGACTTTGGCATGGAGAGGGTGGTTGCTCTGTGGAACAAACTGCCAGAGAGAGGATGCATGTTCAGAGTTTTTTTGCCCAGGATTTTAATGTCAAGTATTGCAGAGCAGAGGTTTAAGGTGAGAGGGCAAGGTTTCCACAGAGTGTGATAGGAGCCTGGAATGAGCTGCAAATTAGATTCGTGAACGGGGATATGATAGTATGTTTAAGAGGCCATCAGGAGCATGTAGGGAATGTTGGGATATGAACTATGTGTAGGATTAGTTTAACTTGGCATCACGGTCAGCCCAGGCCTCATGAGCTGAAGGTTCTGTTCCCGTGTTATTCTATTTTACGTTCCATCAAACTACTTGAGAAATCACAATTATTCATTGGGATTTTAAGAATGAGGAAATATGTTCTTAAAATTAGAGTTATGTTGCTTATAAGGGAGAACAGGAAGTACTTGCATCAATATCTCTGGCCAAAATGTGCCAAAAATAGGGTTTGAAAGGCAACAGCTTATGCAGAGGGTGAGTTCACTGGCCCATGTTCAAACCTCCCATAATTGGAAAAATTAAGTTTCCTCAGTTCCTCAGTTAATGTGGAAAAAGAGTGAATCAGTGTTGGCATTTCTCTCTTTCCATGCATACTGCTCAAACTATGGAATGTTTATAGCATTTCCTGCTTTTAATTTCAGATTTCTAATATGTATTTTTCAATTATGCATGTTTGTATATTACAAGTCCATTTAAAAAGTGGCTGGAATTTAATTTAGACACACAGCATAGTTACAGGATTTTTTAATACCACTGCACATCAACGTCTTCATTTCCTGAGAATCCTAAGGAAAATTAATCTACAGGAGAAGTTATTAGTCTCCTTCTATCACTGCTCTATTGAAAGTGTGTTGACTTAATGCATTCCCGTGCAGTTTGCCAGCTGTACAGCAGCAGATAAGAAGGATCTTCAGAGGGTTATCAATGTGGCCCAGTAGATCATTGGGTGTTCCTTGTCCCCTTTGTAGGATTTATTTCGATCTCGCTGCATTGGGAAGGCAGCTAATATTCTTGAAGATTCTACTCACCTGAGCTATCATTTGTTTGATGTATTGCCCTCAGGTAGACAATATAGGTCCATTAAATCATGGACAAACAGACCATTCAAGAATTAAACTCCGTCAATTAGTGTATTTGGATTTTGTATTGTTTTAATGCTGCTTTTTTTCCTTGTTTCATATGCTCTTGTATGTTGTATTGTGAGTACCGCGGTTGCATTTATTTTTCAATTTAATTATGTTTTCTTACACAACAATAAAGTACTTACTTACTTACTAACAGGCCCTTTCGGCCCACATGCCCATGCTGCCCAATTACACCCAATTGACCGACAAACATGGCGCATTTTGAATGGTGGGAGGAAACTGGAGCAACCAGAGGAAACCCATGCATACACGGGGAGAATGTACAAACTCCTTACAGACAGCGCCAGATTCGAACCCAGGCTGCTGGCGCTGTAACAGCGTTGTGCTAACTGTGCCGCCCGAACAAACCCTATATGGCCTTTATACATAATGTTTAAACACTGGAATATGACTTTCAACAAAGTGAAGGATCAAAGGTATGAAAAACTGCATTGGAGGACCAAAAAGCTCAAAATAGCAGGAACACAGTAAGAAACTTTGATTTAAGGTGGTGATGAGGTATCATAATGAATAAAGTTGCAAACATGAATAAGATGAATACATCATTTTTTTCAATGGAGCATTTTCATTCATTGGCCCACATTCAACTTGTGGAAAAAAATTCAATACAGCATTAATGTTAACCCAGTGTTATTTTCCATATAGATAGACAATCTATTAGTAATCATATGGGTAATTGCTTTGTAATAATACTTGCATCTAGGACATGATTAGATTCAAATCAGCTTGTCTCCATGCTGTTTATATAGTCATGACATTGATTCCAATTAGTGTAGATGCCTTCATTATCAGTACAGTTCTGTGGCAGAGGATTTCTGTTTTCAATCAGAAATCTAAAATCCCTTATCGAGATTACAGCTTCAACTTCTAAACCGTTCAGCACTTGAAAAGATGGACGTGAGTAATTTCAATCTCCTGCATCTGTTCTGTAAAATGTAAACAACCCCATGATTAGTTTCTGTGCTGCGCTGTTTGACAGAATCAGACACACATCAGGTAAAGACTGAACAACAGGCTTTAATCCACAAAGACTTCCACAGAGCCAGGCTGGCTGTGGCTGCAGCAACAAAGTGCGCAGCCTCTGGATGCCGCCGCAGGCTTATATCCCGGAGGGTGATTGACACCCGACTGGGTGGGGCTTGATCCATTCAGGCCGACTGATTGGCAGTCGGCCAGGTATTGTCCTGTCCCCTTATACTCCTGCAGGTACAGAGGTTGCCGCCTGCAGTAGGCCGGTGGTGTACCACCACATTTACCCCCTTCTTTAAAATTGTCCCGGAGGTGGGGGAAGTAACAAGGAATCACATCCACTATGTACAAACAATATTTACAGGTCGAGTCGATTCGGCAGCCGCCAGGGTCTCTGTGACCGTCGCAGGACTGGCTCCTGGTCACTGGTCAGAGGGGAAGTGCTGAGGCTGGCAGCAGGGGTGTGTGTTGCTGGTGTGGTGCTGCGCGGACGGATGGCCAGGGGGGCCGGGGTCATATTGGATGGGTGAGGGGTCTGGTTCATCTCCTCAGGCTGAAGTGGGCCCCTGGTGGTCAAGGAGGCCCTGTGTGCCCCATAGCTGCATGGGGACAGGGATGTATGCCCGGTCAGTGTCGTCCTGGGTTGAAGGGTGGCGTGGTGTGGTGGGTGCTCCTGCTGGTGTCAGGTCCCAGGTTGAGACAGTGTTCTCCCTGCCACTGCCGAACCTAATGTAAGTGTAGTTATGGTTTGCATGAAGGAGGAAAACCTGCTCCACCAGGGCTTCAGCCTTGTGTGTCCGTACATACTTACGCAGAAGCACTGGTCCCGTGGATGTGAACCATGCGGGGAGTGACATTCCAGTCGCTGACCTCCTGGGGAATGAGAACAGACATTCATGAGGGGTCTCGTTGGTAGCCGTGCACAGCAGTGACCGAATGGCATGGAGCCTCGGGCAGGGCGTCCTGCCAGAATTCAATAGCCCACCCTTTTGACCTGAGAGCCAGGAGGACTGCCTTCCAGACCACCCCATTCTCACGTTCCACTTGCCCGTTGCCTCTTGGGTTATAGCTTGTCATGCAACTGGTGTGATACCCCTCGCCGTCAGGTACTGGCACAGCTCGTCGCTCATGGAACTAGACCCCCGGTCGCTGTGGATGAAGTCGGGGATAGCCAAACATGGTGAAATTCTGCCCCAAAGCCCTGATGACGGTGGCCATGGAGGTGTCTGGACAAGGGATGGCGAAAAAGGAAACGTGAGTACTCATCCACTACTGTGAGGAAGTAGATGTTTCGGTTCGTAGAAGGCAAGGGCCCTTTGAAGTCCATGCCGAGATGCTCAAAAAGCCGAGTAGCCTTTACAACGTGGGCCTGGGGGGGGCAGAAGAAATGGGGTTTACACTCCGCACAGACCCAATGGGTCTCGATCATGTCCTTGATGTCCCTGATGGTCTACGGTAGATTTCGGGACTTAACGAAATGGTACAACTTGGTGACGCCCAGATGGCAGAGGGACTCATGCAATGCCTGCAACCTGTCATCGTGCATAGATGCGCAGGTGCGAGAGAGAGCATCAGGGGAGTCGTTAAACTTCCTGGGGCGGTACTGTATGTCGTAGCTGTAGGTTGCCAGCTCGACTCTCCAGCGCAGGATCTTGTTGTTCTTTATCTTGCTTTTGTGGGTAGTGTTAAACATGAACGCCACGGCCTGCTGGTCCATGAGGAGTGTGAATCTCCTGCCGGCCAGTGGCGGACCGTTTCCAGAATCGCCTGGGCCTCCTTTTCAATGTGGAGTGCCCTAGCTCGGAGTCGTGGAGGGTCCTTGAGAAGAAGGCGACAGGGTGCCCCTTTGGTTGAGGGTAGCAGCGAGGGCCACCTCGGAGGCATTGCTCTCCACCTGGAAGGGGGAGTCCTCATCCACAACCTGCATTGTGGCATCCGCAAAGTCTTGCCTGATGCGGGCGAAGGCAGTCTGCACCTCAGGTGGGAGGGGAAAAATTGTGGCTTGGGCCAGTAGGCGGACCTTGTATGAGAAGTGAGGGACCCACTGCAAGTAATAAGAGAACAAGCCCAGGCACCTGTGGAAGGCCTTTAGTGTGGGGGGAGGGGTAACTCCATTAATGGGTGCATCCTTTCTGGATAGGCCGACGACTCCATGGGCCACGATGTACCACAGGATGGCGAGGTGGGTGGTGCTGAACGCACACTTCTCCTTGTTGTAAGTGAGGTTCAGTTCCCTGGCCGTCTGGGGGAATTTTTCCAGGTTATCATCGTGGTCCTGCTGGTCACGACCGCAGATAGTGATGTTATCCAGATATGGCTTGTGCCGGTCTACCATGCGATCCATCTCCCACTGGAAGATGGAGACCCCATTCGTGACCCCAAAAGGAACCCAGCGGAACTGGTACAGTTGCCCATCCGCCTCAAAGGCGGTGTAGGGCTTGTCCTTCGGGTGGATAAGGATTTGGTGATATGCTGACTTCAGGTCAATTGTAGAGAAAACCCAGGAGCGGGCTATCTCATTGACCATGTCGGCGATCCTCGACATGGGGTAGGCATCCAACTGTATCGATTAATGGTCTGGCTGTAATCCACGACCATCCTCGACTTACTTCCCCCTTTGACCACCAGGACTTGGGATCTATAACGCCTTCCACCAGGAGTCGCCGCACCTCCACCTTGATGAAGTCCCTGTATGCAGTGCAATAGCCTACTTCTAGCGGCGATCGGCTTGCAGCCTAGTGCAAGATGTGGAAAGAGCGCTGGTGGGGTGATGCGCAGTGTGGAGAAGCCACAGGTTGGCCAGGGCTGGTAGGTTGGTGTGCTGTGCAATGTGAGTGGAGGTTGGGCCCCCCGAAGGCAAAGGTGACACTCTGCAGGTGGCACTGGAAATCCAGGCCCAGGAGGAGCGGTGCGCAGAGTTTGGGCATGACCAGGAGCCTGAATTCTGGGTAAGTCTCCCCTCCCACCATTATATTGACCGAGCAGCACCTGAGGGTACCAAGAGTTTTATCCTTGGTGGCAAGAGCAATCGAGCAGGTGGTGGGATGGAACTTTAACCGAGGGAGTGGGCCATGCTCTGGTGCTGCCTCTGTCCAACAGGCACTTTGTTACCTGCCCGTTGACTCGCACATCCATCATCGAGCGCCTGAGATCTTGGGGAATGTCCATTGTCAGCGTGGTGGCAGCCAGGACCATCTCGGAGTCAGAGTCATCACTATCCAGAGGGATGGGGAGCCTCAGTAGGGTGGCTTGGTCATTGCCTGTGTTGAGCATGTCGACATCAGTCATGAGGTGCAGCATGCGGTAGCCGATGGCCTCCGGAGATGTGGGGAGCATCAGTAGGGTGGCCTGGTCATCACCCGTATTGACCACTTTACCATCGGTCGCTGGGTGCAGCGTGCGGCAGCTGAGGGCACCCAGAGGCATGGGGAGCGTCGGTACAGTGACCTGGTCATCACCCATGTTGACCACGTTGTTCTCCGTGTCGGGCGCTGCCTGGCCCAAGATGGCACGGCACGTGGGAGCCACTGCATGGCTGGTCTCTTTCCCCAGCCATGTCTACTGCACCGGGGGAAGTGACATCATCACGCCGGTAGCAATGATGTCATTACATCAGCCAGAAGTGACGTCACGCCGTGATCCGGAAGTGAGTGCTGTAGTTCTCAGTGTGCGGCGAGGGCGAGGGCTGGTCCAGATGTTCAGAGCACATGCTGCGACAGTTGCTGGAAGGGCCAGATGTTACACAGTCGAAGTCGGGGAAGGCAGAGGTCATCGCCACCCGGCACACACATATGGAGGGATCCGCGGGGGAGGTAGGGAGGTCATAGAGGGCTGCTGAGCTGCCGGCAGGTTTAGAGAGGCACACTTTTGCAAAGTGGCCTTTCTTGCCGCATCGGGAACAATACTGGTTCCTTGCTGGGTAGTTTTGGCGTGATCGTCGATCTGACCCACACCAGGACCCACAGGGGCGCCGGGCACCTGCCGCAGCAAGGTTCTCCTCTCCAGCTTGGCCTGGGGATGCAACTGCAGTGTGAAAGGGCCATGAAGGAGCCTGGAGGAACCAGGAATTGAAGGCTTCAACGTGCAGGGCTGCTGCTTCCAGGGTTTGGACCACTTCCACAGTCTTGGTTAGGGCATAGATGCTGTCTTCCAGCAGCTTCTGCCGGATGGCCCTCGAGCGTAGCCCTCGGACGAAGGCGTCCCAGATCAGCCTCTCGACCTCCTCTATACCTACCCCGGGTTCAGCCAGACACTCTCGCAAGTGTCCCAGGTAAGACTCAGCCGTCTCCCCAGGTTGTTGGGCTCGGGTGTTGAGGAGGTACCTTGCACAAGCCACATTCATGGGGGGCTTGTACAAGTTCGTGAGAGTGTCCATTACGCTCTTGTACGTGGAGCAGCCTTCGGTTACCTGGAAGGCACAGGGACCCAGCTTTGACCGGAGTAGGACCAACCTTTTCCGATCGAAGTCCGGGATGTCTCCCTTGTGTGCCTCAAAGATTGCCTCGACTGCTTGCTGCCAGATCTTGAAGCATATCTGGGCTTCTGGAGGGCGTGGGTCGACCTCAAGGCTCCCTGCGTTCAGGAGTTTTTCCATGGCAGCTGTGGGAAAATTTTGTGGATTAAATTGTGGTGCACTGTTAGACAGAATCAGACACACACAAGATAAAGACTGAACAACAGTCTTTAATCCACAAAGACCTCCACAGAGCCAGGCTGGCTGTGGCTGCATCAACTCAGTGTGAGGGCTCTGGAGGCCGGCGCAGGCTTATATCCCAGAGGGTGATTAACACTCAACCGGGTGGGGCTTGATCCATTCAGGCCGACTGATTGTCAGCCGGCAAGGTATTGTCCTGTCCCTTACACTCCTGCAGGTACAGAGCTTGTCCCCTTCAGTAGGCCGGTGGTGTACCACCACAGTTTCAATATTCATGGAATCATAGAACCTTGCTCATTTGAAGGGTGTAAGATTCATTGTACATGTATTTGCTCTTTTAAAGGGATATACGTTCTTCTACACTGTCAAGTATACTTGCAATTCCCATTTGAAGGCAACTATTAAACTGATTTCCACTACTCTCTCAAGCATCACATTCCATAAGAACGCAAGACCATAAGACATAGGAGCCATCCAGCCCAATGTCTGCCCTGCCATTCAATCACGTGCTGATACATTTTCCGACTCAGCCCCACTGCCTGGCCTTCTCCCCTGGCTAATCAAGAACCTATCAATCTCTTTTTTTAAATGCACCCAATGACTTGGGCTCCCTAACTGCCTATGGCAACAAAGTCCACAGGTTTACCACCATCTGACTAAAGAAATTTCTCTGCATCTCTGTTCTAACTTCTATCTTGAAGTTGTGCCATGTTGTCGTAGATTCTCCCACCATAGGAAACACACCCATTTTACAATTACTCTGTCATGCATCCGAGTCCGGTGCGGACCTGTTTCTGCTCCGTAAATGGTTATATGCTTTTCAGCATTCAAAAAGTTTCAATGAGATTTCCACCCCCCTCCCCCGCCCCCCTACCCACCCCCCCCCCCCCCCCCCCACCACTTCCATTCTCCTTATTTCCAACAGATACAGGCCGAGAGTTGTCCAACATTCCACATATGATAACCCATTCATCCTGGAATCATCCTTGTGAACTTCCTCTGAACCTTTTCCAATATCAGTGCATCCTTCATTACACGAGGAGCCAAGAACTGGTCATAATGCTCCAATAAAGGTCATACCAGTGCCTTATAAAACCTTAGCATCAAATCCCTACTCTTATATTCGAAGCCTCCTGAAATGAATGACAGCACATGTATTGGGAAAGGTTGCGGCTGTCAAGTGATAGCACTGCCCCCTTACCTTGTCGGAGCACACACCAGCTGCCAATCAAGGTTTGGTTCCGCCTCACCCATTAGTGCACACCTTGCTGTTGGTCACATGTAAATCACCTGGCCTGCACTCTCCAGCCTGCCTGTACTTGGCCTTGGGCAATTAGCTATTGTAATTAGATGAACCCTCCTGCCACTGAGCTATTGGCCCCCAGTAAATGATGTGGGCTTGTCCCTCCAGCACTATAAAGGTGCCATGTGCTCTTTATTTTCTCTCTTTTAGCAGCTTTGGACCACCCTGTTTCACTGCTGGCTTAGAAATGTGGAAGGGTGCTGGAGAAACTGTTGGTAATATGTGCACTGTTAAAAGGGTTGGGAGCATTTAATTAGTGGCCCTTGAAGCATAGAGCCGAGCCTGCACTGAGTCAAGGGGTGGTGGGGCACCGTAGTGATTTCTCCCTGATCATTGTATGTACCAGTTCATTGTGTGTGTTGTGTGTATGTGCTCTGCATCAGTTACCTTCTGCAAATAAAATCCTTCCCTACATCAAAACTGTGTTCAGAGTCCTTGCCTTTGAGACCTACCAAACCTGATGTCCCGCACCAGCCGCCCCAGCCCTGACATCCCCACCGGCTGTCCCTGCCCCGATATCCCGTGCTGGCAGCCCCTGCCCCAAAGTCCCACGTTAGCCATCCCTGCCTTGATGTCCTGTACTGGCAGCCCCTGCCCCAAAGTCTCACGTTAGCCATCCCTGCCTTGATGTCCTGTGCTGGCAGCCCCTGCCCCAAAGTCCCACATTAGCTGCCCCTGCCCCGACATCCTGCGCTGGGGGCAGGGGCAGCAGGGAATGGGGCTGTCAGACACGGGGAGTTGGGTCGCCGACTGATTGACATCAGCCCACCCCCTAACAGCCGCTTCTAGGCTGCTGCTTTCATGTGCCTTGGTCACTGCTCGGATGCGAAAATTATACCTATCCGAGGAGGGTTAGGTGAGTACTTCTCAGGGCCGGGCTTTGCACTTCCAGGTGGCCTCCCGACAGCCGCATTCGGGTAAAATATGCGGCTTTACATTGGGGTATTCTGGCCACCTGAAAGCGGCTAATGTCATGAAATATTTTCTGCAATGAAAATGCCACTTAATTGCAGTTAGGTAAAGGCACAAAGGGGCAATACTTAATACAGACAGAATAGGTTTGCATTTACATCCAATGTCATTTATGAAGTATTCTAGAAATGCAATAGCTGAGGTTGTGTAGATAATGGAAAGACAACAGCTAATTCAAAATCTATGCATTGATTTCAAGCTGAGTGATTGTTATTTCAACATTTTTGTGACTACTTTGTCCCACAATAATGTCCAGCAAACAGCAGAGAAATTCTTTTGGTTATGAATGATTTTACAACTTCATCCAAAAAGGAGTATCCCGAGCAAGCCAGGGAGGTGCATAATTTCACTGCTCTTACATGGGAAATTTAAGCAGAGACCAATTATATTTTAACATTCGTTATTAATACAAGGTAAGGCACAAAAATGCTGGAGAAACTCAACAGGTCACGTATCATCCATGGAAAACAAAGGTATATAACCAACATTTTGAGCTTGGCCTATATCAAGATAGGTAAGTGCCTGAATAAAAGGGTAAAGGAAGGAAGGAAGAAAGGTGAGGGAGAGGAGGCAGCAGGCAAGAGGTCATTGATGGATATGGGTGGAAGGGCAGAAGTGAACCTGTGAAGTGATAGGGGGAGAGGGTAGCTTTCTGAACAGAGAGGGAAAGGGGTGGGGAGTTACAGGAAAGGAGGCAAGAGGGATAGGGAATGGAAGGCTGCTGCCCCTTTCGGCACCCTTGTGCCCACACCGTGACATGTTGGATTAAATGGTGACATTGCAGTCTTTAAAATCTTCCCTGAGTACAAGAAGAAATCAGAACTGATCTATTTAATGAGAAAAATGTCCCACTCCACATCTCCTCAGTATCACAAGCCTTAACCAGGATCATCAAACCCTGAGTCATTATGTGAGTTCAGAAACAGAATTTTCCTGAACGATTCAGGAGTAAAAACAAAAATTTGTGAATGCAACCATTTACATCAGCTGTTAAAACTAAAACTTCTGCAAGGTTTTTCATCTTCTCCAACTTTGAAGGTGTGGAGATATTCTGAGCATCGAGTACATTTTATAAAGATGAACAGCGTGAATCTGTGAAAGAAAGTTTGTGCTGCAGCTTTGACATTGACATGGAACATAGTTGACAAACAGCCCCATTTCATACAGTGTCTGTTCAGCAAGATATTATTTAGAAGTTAAGCCTTCACAGTGGTCAAGGGCGCGAGCAGAGGTGGTTGATGTACACAATGATCATTGATGCATTCTTCTTCAAGTTATTTAGAAACTAAGTTATAGTCCTAACCATAATCAAGGACATTAATAATGGTTATTGACACCCTCTCCTTCATATTAGATAAAACTAAGATTTTAATACAAAATTTGTAGCAAAGGTTTTGATGTAGTTTTCGACAGATTTATTCCATGATGTAATCTTATTTTCTATAACAGCTTGTTTGTATCTCTGTATTAATATTCGTGCATGCTGAAGTAGATTTTGGAATTGGTAAGCAGTGGAAACTGCCACTCTCCACAGTATATATCATATATCATATGCAATAAAATCTGTGAAATACTGGAGGTCTCTAAATCAGTTAATTTTGTTAACACTGAAGAACTCAGATTGCAAATCAGACAGCATTTGTGGGAAGAGAAACAGAGCAAATGCTTCATACCAAATTATTTTCACCAGAACGGACAGTGAGAGAAAATAAATTTTAATTTGCAGAAATGGTGGGGAGCGATGGATGGAATGAAGGAATAGTTGCTGCTAAAGTTACCATGCAGATAAAGTAATGAGGTCATCTTTAACCAGAAATGTTAATCCTATTTCTCTTTCTACAGACTTTGCATGAATATCTGTGCTTGTAAGAACTTTTGTTTGATTTATTTCAGACTTTCAGCATCTGTGGGGTTTTTTTATGGTAAAAAAACCTAGTATCTGTCACCTATGGGGATTGGTAGCTGACAGATAAGTGTATGCTCTGATTGCTTGAAATTTACTCTTACAATTTATAATAATTCATCTGCATTAAGAATAAACAGTTTGAAAGACAAAAGACAAAAATGTTATCAAATTTACACTGAACAAACTTCACTTGCAAGAATATATGAATCTTAAAGCATTTCACTTTATTTTTAGTCGCAATTTTTGAAAACATTTGACCATCGCCACATCTGCAGGTTCCTCCCTCTCCATGTTACCACCTGAAAAATGAAAAATAGCATTAGAGATAATTAACCCCCCCCCCCATCCCCCAAGTTAACAGATAAACCCTCTGACCAGGTGACTAAGCAGGGAAAAGGAGACCCTTTATGAGAGTGCCTCCTTATGGCCAGCGGAATTACTGTTTCACACAACTTTATTCAAACAGCTCCCATGAGCAAAGCTCGACCAAGGCAATCTGCTCCCATCTTCACCAAAGGTTTGTATTACTTCAGAAAAGATTTACTTTTATAGTTTTTAACTTATGTACTTTACCTATTATTTTAATTTTGTTTATTGTAATTTTTAAAATTTATTTTCCCCATTTTTTTTTGCCAGTTGCATGAGGCTGTTGGATACTTGAATTTTGGATATGAGGGGTCTTAGTGTATTAACCTTTGCAAGAAATTGGCACCTTTTTTGCCATTTTTGTTTCATCACTTTCCACCTGATTTTTTCCTCTGGTATCATCTCCTAAAATGAATCCTCTCTGCTGTTCTTGAGGTAGAAATCCCCATATATAAAATCTAACTACCCAGTTCCTTTACCCAGTGAGGATTAATAGAATTATATGCTGAAAAGAGGAACATAGTTAAAAGTAATCCAAACCTCACCCAAGCTACAAACTTCTGTACTTGCAGTAAAGCCTAATGATACGAGTCAAAAGCAAGAAAACTGGTATCAGTCTCACTAATTCTAGCACAAAGCCCCCCCTCCGCATCCCATTTGAACCTCAACACCTCGAAATATAGTCAATATTAATTTAAATGTTTTGAGGATAACATCAACCTTGCTGACAGAACCTGTGCCATTGTATATTGTTTGAAGCATCATATTCCTTGTCAGTAATTACAATCCAGCAATTGGTAGAACCTACCAAGCTTCATAATTAACATTTTGTTATTGCTTTCACATAAAATATCCAGTTCTTAAATACTTGTCAGGTGGAAAGTAACATCATGTTCCAAAGGAAACAGGTGTATCAGGGTTAATATGAAAGGCACTTCTTGGGTTTCTATGTGAACTCTAAATTCCTCAGACTATCTCAACATCTTTATTACTTTTGAGGGGAGTAAAGATTTTCATAAATCTAAACAAAGGTGGGAAATAGATCTGGGTATAGATATAATAGATAGAAATTGGACACAAATATGTTATGATCATATGAAAAATACAATAAATGTTAGATATAGAATGGTGCAATACAATTTCATACATCAGTTATATATTACACCACAAAAGCTTAATATTTCGGATAAGTATTTTCGATGTAAACAGGACACAGACACATTTTTACATTCTACATGGGTATTCCCCAAATTAAATTTGTTTTGGAATAACTTGATAGATTTTCTTCAATAGGTAATAGGTTTTAAACTCCTGAGAAACCTTATGTTGTTTCTTTTGGGGGACATATCAAGGAGCAGTTCAGATTTAAAATTTTTAAATATCGCATTGGCAGTTGCCAGGAAATATATAGTTGTTTCATGGAAATTGGATATGGATTTGGTATTAGATAGATGGCATAGTGAAATGCACTTGATCACCAGATATTCCAGGTTTGGGGAGCTGGACTGGAACGTGACCATCACGTTTGTGCCCCACGATGAATTGATGATAACACAAATGCTGCCTCCCCTGGTTTTTCCTGACGCCACTGTCTTGTCAGCGCGGTGGATGGTGTAACCCATGGAATGACCGTGTTTAACCATGTTTCTGTAAAGCAAATCATACCGCACTCCCTGACGACTCTCTGATATTGAAGTCTGGCTTGGAGTTCATTGAGTTTGTTCACCAAGCACTGTTCATTGGCCAAGAGGATGGTAGGGAGCAGAAGCCTCAGGGCCCGGCATCTCATCTTAACCTGTAGCTCCCTCCCCACCCCCTTCTGTGTCCACGTGATCAGGTCTTTACATAGCCATTGTGTTTGCTGGTCAATGAAGGATTCCAAGCTGAAACATTGAACATTTATTTACCATGGATGCTGCTCAACCTGTTGATTTCCTCCAGCAGTTTGTGTTATGTTTGCTTTTAGATTAGCATAAAAACACAATGATGTGCAATAGGTTTTGGAGTTTATCCTGACCTTTAGAAACCTTCAGCTAAGAAGCTTTCTGAGAAATGTTGCATTGACCAGAAATAGCTGATTGTTAAATACTGATGATAAAAGGCTCAGGAAATGAAAGTACAGAAATTCTGAAATTCTGAGTGCTAACCAAGATGCTTCAAGGTCACTGGTAAAAGCTTGATATTGTGCAATAAATGTGAGTCATCCTTTTTTTAATTTTTTTAATTTTTCACACTATGAACCATATTAACCAAAATACACACAGACATTTCCCTCTTGAATATACACTGTCATTTTCTCCCCTTTTTCCCCCTCCCTTCCCTCCCTCCTTCCCACGCCCCTCCCTACCCACTAAACGTTCAACATATCCAATACAATAAACCCATTAAACAATGTCATCACACAATGAAAATAAACAAGAAAATTGTGTCATCTACTTTTACACACTGGGTCAGTTCATTTCGTCTTCTCATTTTGTCATTTTAGAGGGTGGAGGTCTGCGGTAGGCCGTCTCTGTTGTATTCCATGTACGGTTCCCAAATTTGTTTGAATACTGTGATGTTATTTCTTAAATTATATGTTATTTTATCCAATGGAATACATTTATTCATTTCTATGTACCATTGCTGTACTCTCTCTTCTGATTTCCAGGTTGACATTAAACATTTTTTTGCTACAGCTAAGAAATGTATTTGTTTGCAATCGAACATCTCCTCATTTCTTATTCTTAAGTCAACAACAGAAGTGAAAAAAATGTTATTAACTTCTGAAAATATTAATCTATTGTCACAATCACCTCCCAACCCATCTCCCAAATTCCTTTTGACTCCAATGAATAAGTACAATTTATTTAACAGGATTTCTTTTTGAATGCTTCACAGAAAGAATCACAAAGGGAAGCAACTGTCAAGGTAACAAGTCTCAAATGAAAGAAAATATTTTTTAATCCTTACTAATAGCAATATGGCATGAATTATTGTTGTACATTATTATGGATTAACTATTTCAACACTGTTAGACTTTGGCAAGTTGTCTAAATGTTCCTTGTTTCCTGTGTCGCAAAAGTAATGGATAACTCATGTCTCTTGAAATCCTGTGCAGAACCATGCCTCAAAAATGTTGCATATAACAGGCAGATTTATTCCAATCCAAGTCTTACAATGCTGATTTGTAAAACAGATTTAATTACAGAGAAAACACAGGAAAACATCAATTCATGAAATTGGGTAATGAATCCTTTAACTAAAAACTGAGATAACGAATGGGTAGGTAATCCATAGCTATTTGAAATATCAAATCCAAGTTTGTAGATCAAACTGTGTGCCTGAGCATTGAAGGACAATGAGATTATGCCTGAATTTTCTGAGCAGCTAAATACATATGAGTAAATAGGATAAGAAATAGGTCAAGTGGCCCCTCCAGCCTGCCCAAACATTCAATATGATTATGGCTGTTCCACACTGGCCACAACTCCCTTCTGAGCCAGTTTTTCATAGCATCTCAATTCCACTCTGTTTAAAAAAAATGTATCTACTTCCACTTTAAATGCATTTAATGATATGCCCATCTACAACCTTCTCAGGAACTGAATTCCAGAGATACATACACCAAAAGAAATTTCAACACAAATCTATTTTAAATGACTGGTCCTCTGCAACCATGTTTGAGACTCTCCCACAGCATAAACAATTGGAAATCTATTTTACCATGCTCTCCTTAGGATCCTATATAAGGTCATCACTCGCCCTACTAATCTGCAAGGAATATAGTCCCAAACTGTTTAGCTTTTCTTGATAGGACAACCACTTCCATTGACACCCACACTTTCTACCTACCAGATAGGGGATGCAGAGCTTTATAGTTCTGTGAAAATAAGAAAATGCAGATACTAGAAATCTCAAATAAAAAATAGAAAAATCTGAACTCATTCAATAGGTCAGGCAATATCTGTGAAAAGAGTTAGTTTCAAGACTCTTAAATTAAAAAGGAACAGAACCTAGTAACAAGTATGGAGGAATAAGTGAATGGATGGCAGGTACCATGAATGATATTACTTACAAAGGTCCTTTTCAGGACGGCATGGGAACTTTTATATTATTCCATAAATTGCTCCTCGTTATCCACAATGTCTCCTATCTTTGTGTCATCAGCATACTTGCTGATCCAAAAGAGTAGATGGGGTTGCAAAGAGAGCTTTTGGCATATCAGCCTTCACAAAGTATTGTGTATAGGACTTAGGGCAGTGGTTCTCAACCTTTTTCTTTCCACTCACATCCCAATTTAAGTAATTGTTATGCCATAAGTGCTCTGTGATTAGTAAGGGCTTGTTTAAGGTGGTATGTGAGTGGAAAGGGAAGGTTGAGATGCACTGCTCTAGACCCAGTTGTTACTGAAATATTTTTCTTGAGAAAATTTGTCATTGCCCATTTCCTTTGGAGTTCTGAAACCGTGCACATAATGAGTCAATTAGAAATGATTAAAACAGTAGTTTTCAAACATTTTCTTTCTACCCACATCCCACCTTAAGCAATCCCTTACTAATCACAGAGCACCTATGGCATAGGGAATATTTAAAGTGCTATGTGAGTGGAAAGAAAAAGGTTGAGAACCACTGAGTTTGGATGATATAGTAAAGTTGTTGAAGGTATTGGAAAATGCCTATTCAGATCCATTCTGTCTATACCTCTCATAATCTTGTAAATCTCTATCAATCTCCCTTCATTCTTCTTCCCTCCAAGGAATAAACTCCTAACCTGTTTAATTTTTCCCTGTAATTCAACTCCTGAAGACCCTGCAACATCCTAGTAAATCTTCTCTGCACTCTTTCAATATTATTGACATCCTTCCTGTAGTTAGGCAACCAAAATTGCACACAATATTCTAAATTTGGCCTCACCAATGTCTTAAACAACTTCAACATAACACCCCAACTCCTATACTCAATACTTTGGTTTATAAAGGCTAGGACGCCAAAAGCTTTCTTTACAACCCTGTCCACCTGCAGCGCCACCTTCAGGGAATTATGTATCTGTATTCCAAGATCATTTTGCTTCTCGGTGCTCCTCAGTGCCTTACCATTTACTGTGTATGTCCTACCTTGGTTTTTCCTTCAAAAATGCAACATCTCAAACTTGTCTGCATTAAACTCCATCTGCCATTTTTTAGCCCATTTTCCCAGTTGGTGTAGATTCCTCTTCAAGTTTTGAAATTCTTCCTCGCTGTGCACACACCTCCTATCTTTGTGTCATCAGCAAACTCGCTGATCCAATAGGATATTAAAGAGGGCTTTTGGCATATTGGCCTTCATAAATCAAAGTATTGATTATAGGAGTTGGGATGTTATACTAAAGTTGTTTAAGGCATTGGTGAGACCAAATATGGGATATTGTGTGCAGTTTTGGTCACCTTCTTCTTCTTTTCTTTCTTTGGCTTGGCTTCACAGACGAAGATTTATGGAGGGGTAAATGTCCATGTCAGATGCAGGCTCATTTGTGGCTGACAAGTCCGATGCGGGACAGGCAGACAAGGTTGCAGCGGTTGCTGGGGAAAATTGGTTGGTTGGGGTTGGGTGTTGGGTTTTTCCTCCTTTGTCTTTTGTCAGTGAGGTGGGCTCTGTGGTCTTCTTCAAAGGAGGTTGCTGCCCGCCGAACTGTGAGGTGCCAAGATGCACGGTTTGAGGCGATATCAGCTCACTGGCGGTGGTCAATGTGGCAGGCACCAAGAGATTTCTTTAGGCAGTCCTTGTATCTCTTCTTTGGTGCACCTCTGTCACGGTGGCCAGTGGAGAGCTCGCCATATAACACGATCTTGGGAAGGCGATGGTCTTCCATTCTGGAGACGTGACCTACCCAGCGCAGTTTGATCTTCAGCAGCATGGATTCGATGCTGTCGGCCTCTGCCATCTCGAGTACTTCGATGTTGGGGATGAAGTCGCTCCAATAAATGTTGAGGATGGAGCGGAGACAACGCTGGTGGAAGTGTTCTAGGAGTCGTAGGTGATGCCGGTAGAGGACCCATGATTTAGAGCCAAACAGGAGTGTGGGTATGACAACGGCTCTGTATACGCTAATCTTTGTGAGGTTTTTCAGTTGGTTGTTTTTCCAGACTCTTTTGTGTAGTCTTCCAAAGGCACTATTTGCCTTGGCGAGTCTGTTGTCTACCTAACTACAGGAAAAATATCAATAAGATTGAAAGAGTACAGAGATTTACTAGTATTTTGCTGAGACTTCAGGAACTGAGTTACAGGGAAAGATAAACAAGTTATGACTTTATTCACTGGACCATAGGAGAATGAGGGGAGATTTGATGTACAAAATTATGAGGGGTACAAACAGAGTAAATGCAACTAGAATTTTTTTCCACTGAGGTTAGATGAGATACAAACCAGCGAACATAGGTTAAGAGTAAAAAGGGAAAAGTTTAGTGGGAACGTTAGGGGAAATCTTCACACAGAAAGTAGTGAGAGTATGGAACAAGCTGCCAGCCTAAGTGGTGATCAATTTTAACATTAATTTAAAAATTGGACAGGTAAAAGAATTGGAAGGTATGAAGGGTGCACTGGATGCAGATCAGTGGGACTCAACAAAGGACTATAACAGCTAAAGGGCCTGTATTCTGTGCTGTAATTAATGGTTCTATGGTTCTATACCTCTGCCTGGATAGCCCCATTGTGTTCACAGGCCACACATACACAATTTTACATCTTAGAGGTAATATCCAGAAATGTTATACACTTTATTCCTTGATACTGAACATAACCTGGTGCCTTCACTCCTCAGCACCACAAAGTCAAAGGAAATTCACAATATTTTCAACTACCAGTGACCTTCATAAATTATAGTATAGAGTATAGGAGCTGGGAAGTGATGCTGTGGCTGTTTAAGTTATTGATGAGGCCTGGTTTGGAGTACTGTGCTCAGTTCTGGTCTCCAAATTATAGAAAGGATATAGATAAGGTGGAGAGGGTGCAGAGAAGGTTTACAAGGATGTTGCCTGGCTTACAGCATCTGGATTACAGGGAGAGATTAAGGAGACTGGGACTTTATTCATTGGAACGTAGACAACTGAGAGGGGACTTGATAGAGGTATTTAAAATTATGAAAGGATAGATAGACTAGACATAAACAGACTCTTTCCCCTGAGGGCAGGGGAAGTTGGAACAAGAAGGCATGAGTTAAGGGTAAGGGGGCAAAACTTTACGAGAAATATTGGAGGATGCTTTTTCACTCAGAGAGTGGTGGCAGAATGGAATGATCTTCAAAATTGGATAGTTGTGGTAGGGTCCCTTCTGTCATTTAAGAGAAGGTTGGATGAGTACACGGAAGTGAGGGCTTTGGAGGGTTATGGGCAGAGAGCGGGAGGGTTGAGCTAAAGTAAAATTCTATTGTGCTGCACATATTACATTCCACTACTCAACTGAAATAAATTTGAAAATCAAGATTTATTTCATCAAAAATTGATAAAACTAGCATGAAGAAGCCAAGGCAACTGAAAACAAAGATTGAAGAAGCTCCTATTCAACCTGGAACATTGGTGAAAGTTCAAAGCGGAGCGGTGGAACACAAATGATGATGGGACTGAGAGAACCAGGTAAAACTTGGGAGTCGGGTCAAGAACTGACCATCATCCTGGAAAAAAGGGAGAATTTGAGTAACCGATTCATAAATGTTGAAATGGTGATGAGAGATATGATGGAGAAAATGACTGAAATAAAAGAGATTGTTAAAGATCTGATGGAGAGATTGGGTCGAGCAAAGACTGAATTGACAAAAACACATGAAAAACTCAAAGATTTTGGAAAAAAAAGGCGAAGAATGGGAGTCGGATAAACAAGGACATCTTGACAAAATAGACCATTTGGAGAACTTTATTTGATAGAATAATTTCCGAATTATTGGACTAGAAGAAGGAATTGTGGGAATAGACCTAGTGAACTTTTTTTTCAAAAATAGATCCCACAAGTGTTGGGAGAAGACATATTTGGAGAAAAACTGCATATAGAGGGAACTCACTGAACACTCGGAACCAGAAAAGCTGGCGATCAGAGACCAAGACTAGTTCTAGTGAAACTTTTAAGCTATTGAGAATGAGAGATAATTCAGGGAGCAGAATATGATTACTCTAAGCAGAATAATGGTCTGCCCAAGGTTGATTGTGGAAAGGTACTATTTTTTCAAGACTTTAGTCTGACCTTGATTAAATAAAGAATTTGAAGATGTGAAAAAACAGCTGCCTGTTAAAAACTTGAAATACTTTGAGGGTCGATGTAACAGAAGGGAATCAGCATTTTTTTAAGAACAAGATCGAGGTGGAAAACTTTCTACGAAGTATATAAAGGAAAAAAAATCAAGGTTCTTGAGGGAGAAGATTGTGAAAATATTTATAAAGGAACTAATTAAAAGTAGTAAAAAATGTTTTATTTTTAATTTTACAAAACCACCTTGTATTTATTGTTTTAAAGTAAAGTGTATAGAAATATTCATTGTGAGCTCAGTAAATGGGGGGGGGGGGAAATGTGGGAACATTGTAGCAGAGTGGAGACTCCAGTCTAAGGGGGAGAATGGTGCCTGGAGAGAAGTAACAAAAAAAGATAGCACCAGAGGGAGGGGATCTTCTTCCTGAGAGATTTTGCAGGCCTTTTTCTTGGGCTTTCGAGGCTCTATGTATAAATCACAGTCAGGGCAGGGACATTGTGGCTTTTTCTTAAAGGGGAAGGATAACTATTATTTAAAGAGCCAAACAGGTTTAACTATGAAAATATTTTTTTTTTTAAATTATGGATAGAACATTAAAATTTATTACATTTAATGTTAATTGAATTAATGGAATGGTGGAGAGAAAGTGGATCTTGGCATACCTAAAAAAAAAATTAAAGACAAATATAGTCTTTTTACAAGAAACACAGAACATGCAAAATTAAAAAGAGGATGGATGGGACAAGTAATATCATCTTCATTTGGATCAAAAGCAAGAGGCATAGTGATTTCAATTAATAAAAATATATCAATAATAATAGAAGAGACTTTAACCAATCAAGCTATAAGATTTTTAATGGCACACTGTAAAATTTATGCAGAACCATGATTTATGAATATTTACACCCCATATTATGATGATGAATTCCTTATGAAGGATATCTTCTTAAAAACTACAGGGAGAAGACATATTGATTGGAGGAGATTTCAGTTTTTGTTTAAATCCAATATTGGATAAATCAGCAAGAACAATAAAAGGGCGAAAGCTGCAAAAACAGCATTGTCATTTATAAATAATTTAAATTCAATTGATATATGGAGGAGGGTCAACCTCTTAGAAAGAGGCTACTCGTTCTATTCAAGGGTACATGATTCACGTACAAGGATTAACTTATTTCTAATGTTTGCCCAGCTACAAAGTTGGGTGATTAAAAACAGAGTATTTGGCAAGACTTTATCAGACCACTCACCATTAACGTTAACTATTACGGTAATGGAAAAGCAAGAAAGTAAGTATAGATTGTACCTTAATGCACATTATTAATGAGGTAAGACTTTCGTGAGTTTATTAAGAGACAGATAGAAATATTTTGTGAAAACAATCTTCCTTCCACTGATAATAGTTTTCTAATATGGGATACGCTTAAAGGTTATCTGAGGCAACAAATTATTTCTTATACTAAAAATCTTAAAAGCAAATATGTAAGAGACTTGGAAAGTTTGGAGAAGGATATAACAAAATTGGAAAAAGAATATTAGATATCAGGAACACAGAAAAATATAGAATATTAGAAAACAAGAAGTTACAATATAATACACTACAAACATATAGAACGGAAAAAAATATATTAAAAACTAAACCAAAATATTATGAATTAGGAGAACAGGCACACAAAGTATTACCTTGGCAGGTTAAAGTAGAGGAGACATCCAGAATGATAAATGCTCAAGAAACAGAAACTGATACTATAACTATAAAAATAAATAATTAATACATTTAGACAATACTATATACATCAGAATTAGTAGGAGATAAAAATGAGATGGAAGATGTAACATATGTGGAACTTCCTAAACTAGAAGAGAGAGAGAGAAAAAAAGACTTAGATGCACTTTTTACAAGGGAAGAAATAGAGAAAGCTCCAGGTACTTTACAAGCTAGTAAGTCCCTGTGGGAAGATGGGTTCCCTCTTGAGAACTATAGACTATTTAAAGATCTGCTGATGCCTCCTTTGATGGATGAGTTAGACGGGCAGTGGAGACCCAAACCTTCCCGGAAACCTTTTCAACTGGTATAATTACAGGGCTACCAAAGAAAGGTAGAGACCCACTAAAAACCTCATCATACAGACCAATATCACTCCTGAATGCAGATTATAAAGGCATCAGCTAACAGATTGGGTGATTATTTACCAAAATTAATACATCCAGATGTATTTGTAAAAGGAAGATATTCTTCAAATAGTCTAGGTAGACTATTCAATGTCATACATGTGGCAAATTCAAGGTTGAATCCAAATATAACCATTTCTTTAGATGCAGAAAATGCATTTGACCAACTATAATGATCTGTCTTACATAAAAGGTTGGAAAAATTTGGTATAGGTAGAAAATTTATAAATTGGATAAAAGCATTTTATCATAAGCCACAAACTAATATTATAACTAATAATCAAACATCATCTATTTTTCCCTTGAGTAGATCGAGTAGAAAGGGGCCCCTTTTATCTCCAGCATTATTCATGCAAGCAATTGAACCCCCGGCAGGATAAATTGGATAAAAATTAATGTAATGCCAAGGCTACAGTATCTCTTCTGATTGTTGCCTGTTTTACTAAGTAAAAAATTATTTAAATTATTACATAATTGTATAATTTGTTCAAGAATTGCACTGGAAAAGTTTACATGGGATTATAAATTTGGAGGACTATTATAGATTTAAGAAGTATTATCAATTAGCACAAGCAAGATTTCTATCACCTTTCATTGAAGTAAACAGTGTCCCTTCATGGATTTGAATGGGACTGAATTCAATAAAAGAGGAGACAATGAAGGACTTTATATATAAGTGGAATGTCATTAATTTAAAAAAAGGATAATCCTATATTAATACATATGATTAGAATATGGCAAAATGAATGTAACAGGAAAAAAAGCAGCTATATCACTAAATACACCATTATGTAAAAATGTGCTACTGTGACAGAGCATATAGATAAGTTTTTGGAGATAAATCAGGAACTGTTTGTTAGTGTAGGTCACATACAAACACTTTAAAATATTTAAAATACTGGAGCTCTGCTAATGCCAGACATGTCGGGGCCTCAGAGCATTTGCAAAAGCTTTGGAGAGTGCCCAAGAGACTTCACTAATTGATTGTTGTTTACAAAAAAGACAAAAAGAACTTGTCAGAGCTGCATTCTGTCTGGAGTGGAACTTGCTGTTCTAGGAAAGTCGTGTGGTTTTGCAAGCAGAGAGAGTCAAACAGGCTTTCTCTCTGAGAGATAGAGAAAGAGATCAGTTCTACAGTGTCACAGACAGCAGCATCAACTGGGACTGGAACAGGGCAAGCTAGCAAGCTTGTGGAAAACCTCATTTGAAAGATGGGTTGTGAGTACTTAGTTCAGCCTGGTCAAAGTCCTTGTGGTTCATACAAGAAGAGAGGACTGACTGTCTAATGTTTCACTTGAAATAAGAGAAACAAAAAGGCACTCTGTGGTGACCTGAAAGAAAGAGGTTATCACCTGGAAAACCCTGAGGGGGCACATTTCATCAGCAAGACACTGAAGTGGCTGCTTAAAAAGGAATCAGTTGTGGCTGTCCTGGAACAACAAATCTCTCTTTGAAAACCGACAAGACCCTTCCTGAGCCGTATCCATTTCAAGCACCAAAGCCTGGTGAACTTTATAAATGTTAAATTCTGAGCACAGTATAAGAATTGCCTGCAACCAGTGAACTTGGAGAAATGAGAAATGAGATTGAACTGTGAATCAAAGAACTTTTATGAACTTACACACACATTACATACACGTGTGCTTTGAATTAAAAGGGGATTAAGTTAGGTTAGTTAAGTCAATAGTGATAAGATAAAGTGTGATTCTGTTTTCATGTTTAAAGATAATTAAAAGCAACTTTTGTTTAAGTAACCATTTGTCTTGGTGAATATCTATTGCTGCTGGGTTTTGGGGTCCTCTGGGCTCATAGCACTACTGCGTATGAATCTGTGAATCTGGGTAATAAAATATTGAATTCATGGCATTACAAAGGAATAAGATATGTTGATGACTGTTAGATGGAAGGATATCTTAAGTCTTTTGAACAAATAAGAAATAAGTGTGGAGTAGCTAATGGGACTTTCTTCTGCTTTCTCCAGTTAATATTGTTCTTGAGAGAAAGATGGAGCCAAACTAAAATTAGTGAGATAGAATGAACAATATGGCTGGGTAACACAGCTAAATTTATATCTAAAATATACTTTGCTCTCCAAAATGGAAGTGCAAAACCAGGTTTATAGAGTGAGAGAGAGAGAGAGAGAGAGAGAGAGAGAGAGAGAGAGAGAGAGAGAGAGAGAGAAGTCAGATGTAGGAATTGCAATAATGGAAAGATTCTGATCTGATTGGTGTTTTTCCAAAATATGACATCAATTATAAATGCAAGATACAGATTAGTACAATATAATTTTCTACACCAATTATACCTCACACCGCAGAAATTACATAAATCAAAATCGGAAATATCAGAGAAATGTTTTAGATGTGGAATAGATATAGGAACATTTATATATGCTACAAGGTCATGTGTGAAGGTAAGACCTTTCTGGCAGGATATTACTGAAATTCTCACAAGGATTACAGGGGTGGCCTTCACGGATGACCCAGAGGTTTATCTTTTGGGTGATTTTATTGAAATAAGTAACTAACTAACTAACTAAATTCCAAATTCTATTTGTTAAAATAGCTTTAGCTGTGGCTAAGAAGTGTATTACGATTACTTGGAAATCCAACTCCCCTCCACAGATAACAATATGGAAGACAGAGAAGAACAGTTGTATACCTATGGAAAAAAAAATTGCGTATAATTTAAAAAAAAATATTATTTATTTATAAAAATATGGCAACCATATTTAGAGTATATAGCTAAATATAAATGAAAAAGAAATAGATTTGCTATTATTTTTAAAATATGTGATCTCCCCAATGAAGATATTCTTTTTCTAACCCAACTGTAAGCCCTGATGGTGTACAGTTTTATACTATGAAAGGGGTTGGGGGGGGGGGGGGCGGGGTGTGGTAGTGATTTTTATGTTGTGTTTTGTTTTGTAGGAAAACAATGGAAATTTTTGATATATCTATTGATATGAAAAAATAAAATAATAAAAAACCCTACTCAATTGAATTACATTTATTAACTTAAGAAGAGATTAAGGACTGGCATAGGTTGCTGTGGTTTAACATCAAAGCATTTAGCTGTCGAAATGGAAATCTTAGCAGTGTCATCAGGAGAGAGTACAATTGATATTCTGAGAAAATCATGTCAAGTTTTCTAAAGTGCTTTCTTAATTTGAATAAGACTACAACTAACAAGGTGAGAATAAATTGATTTTGGCAAGAAAAACATTAGAAATACTCAAACAAGGTTAATGCTGAAATTAAAAAGGTACTTATTAAAAAAAAATAGAATAAAGAATGCCTTTTCCATCAGAAGAAAAATGTTTTCAAACTACAACAAAAAAATAAGCTGTTGAATGCAGGCTATTTGTTTTCCTTGAAACAACGGCTGTTAGATGAAGGGGCATGGGTATGGCAGGCGGTAGGAAATTTTCCCCTCAGCAGAGGTATCTAAAACTGAAGTGCATATATTTAATGAGGGAAGTAAAAGGTTTAGAGGGAACATGGCAATGAACCCTTTCACAAAGAGGGGAGTTAAAATCTGGGATACACAGTCTGGGTGGATGGTGGAAGCAGGTACTCTCACGAAAAAGTAAGTAGACCAGTGTTTGAGTTGCCATCACACAGAAGAGTAGAGCCGTGATGCTTAAAGGGATAGACATTGATAGGTACTTGATGGTCAGTATGAACCCATCTCTGTGCTGCATGGCTCTTTAACTCTAGATTCAGTGGTTCTCAACCTTTTTCTTTCCACTCACATACCACTCTAAGTTACCCCCATGCCATCAGTGCTCTGTGATTCGTAAGGGATTGTTTAAGGTGGTATGTGAGTGGAATGGAAGATTGAGAGTCACTGATCTGGACTCGATTGTTACTGAAATATTTTGCTTGAGAAAAATTGTCATTGGCCCATTTCCTTTGGAGATATGAAACCATACACATAACGAGTCAATTAGGTTCGATTAAAACTGGTTTTCAAACCTTTTTCTTTCCACCTACATACCACCTTAAGCAATATAACCATTTACAGCACAGAAACAGGCCAGTTTTGCCCTACTAGTCCATGCCAAATATTATCTTCTGCCTAATCCCACTGACCCGCAATTGGCCCATAACCCTCCACACCTCTCCTGTCTCCAAACGATCCTTAAATATTTACATCGATTTCGCTTCTACCACCACTGCCAGAAGTTTATACTACATCTCCACCACTCTCTGCGTAAAGAAATTTCCCCTTATGTTTCCCTTAAACCTTAAGCTCATCCTCCTTATTTTCTATGCTCCTTGCATTAAAATATATCCACTTGAGAGACTGACCTTCACATTTCCTCCTTTTGTTACCAACTACCTTTAACTTCCTCCCTCCTTCATTTATATTTTCATTCTGTTCCCTCCATTCCTTCCAGTCTCAGTGTTTATCCTCCCTACTCTCCATACTCTCATTCTGATTCTCACCCCCCGCCAAATTAGTTTATACCCTCCCCAACAGCTCTAGCAAATCTCCCCGCCTGGATATTGGTCCCCCTCCAGTTCAAGTGCAGCCCGTCCCTTTTGTACAGGTCTGACTTGCCCCAGAAGAGATCCCAAAGATCCAGAAATCTAAACCCCCCCCCCCTCCCCAAGGTCCTGAGCCACATTCATCCTCCACAACTTCCTATTTCTACTCTCACTAGCACATGGCACAGGCAGCAATCCTGAGATTGGTCAGGTCCTTATTTTCAACTTCTTCCCTAACTCTATGTAATTCCTTTTAGAACCTCATCCCCACTTCTGATTATGCCATTGGTGCCCATGTGGACCATAACTTCTTGCTGTTCACTCTCCCCCTCCAAAATGCTGTAGACTTGATCAGAGACGTTCCTGACCCTAGCACCTGAGAGGCAACATACCAACTGGGATCCCCAATCTCATCCTGCAAACTTCCTATCTGCTCCCCTAACCAGCGAGTCCCCAACTACAATAGCCCTACTCTTTCCTCCCCCCCCCCACTTCCCTTCTGTCCAGCCCCTGTGCCAGATACATGAATTCCATGACTTGTCCCCTGTAGATCATCCCCAACAACAGTATCCAAAGTAGTATACTTGTTGTTGAGGGGAACAGCCATATGGGGTACTCTGCACTACCAATCTCCCCCCTTTCCCTTTCCTCACAGACACCCATTTCCCTGCCTCCTGACTGTTGGGCGTGTCTACCTCCCCATAATTCTTACTTATCATCATCTCTGCCTCTTCATCCAGCTGCAACTCCAGTTCCCTAACCTGGTCTTCCATGAGTTGCAACTGGATGCTCCTTTTGCAGGTGTGGTCATCAGGAACATCTGTGTTGTCCCTGACCTCCCACATCCTGCAATCAAAGCAGTCACTGCCCTAAATTCCTCCATCAACTGCTCATTCAGTTTATGCAATCACAGAGTACTTATGACATAAGGAACTTAAAGTGGAATGTGAGTAGAAAGAAAAAGGTTGAGAATCACTGAATCTCGATAGATTGGCAGGATATTCAGGACAATAGGTTTTATCAGGTGGGGTTTGATGCAGTGAGTCTAAAATTTTAACAGTCTTTAAAATATGAATCTTGTGTAGCTGTTCAAATCCAGCTAGATATTGACAGATGGAAAGAATACAGAACTAGAAATAAGATCAGGGAAATAGTACATGTCATTACCAGGTTTCTGAAAGTAATTTTCTGCAGCACATCCTGACTTTCCTCCCATTCCTGCTGGTCAGTGTACAAATAGGGAGAAAGATCTGAACTAAAACAGAAAATGTTGATGATGTTCAGCAAGTGACACAGACTCTGAGAAAGAAACCAAATTCATATTTTAACATTCATCAGAGTTCAGATGAATCCTTCTGAACTTCACATACATAGTACAGAACACGTGTCTGCATTAAACTCCATCTGCCATTTTTGGGCCCATTCTCCCGGTTGGTCGAAATCCTCTGCAAGCTTTGAAAATCTTCCTTGCAGCCCGCAACACCTCCTACCTTTGTGTTATCAGCAAAGTTGATGATGCAACTTACCACATTATCATCCAGATCATTGATATGTATAACAAACAACAATAGTCCCAACACAAATCCCTGAGGCATACCACTAGTCACAGGCCTCCAATCTGAGAAGAATCATCCACTACCACTCTTTGTTTTCTCCCACACAGCCAATTGTGTCATAATCTTCTGAACTAATCTCCCATGTGCGACCTTGTCAATGGCTTTACTAAAGTCCATGTAGATAACATCGACAGCCCTTCCCTCATCTACTTTTTTGTAACATCCATGAAAAGCTCATGACAGTCCAAATACCTATATATTCTATCTCTCAGAACTACTTCCAATAATTTACTTACTATTGATGTCAGGCTCACCAGCCTATAATTACCTGGTTTAATTTTGGAGCCTTTTTTTCACTGTAAGGCAGCAAGCATCTCCTCATCCTTAATCTCCATATGTTCCATGACCCTTCTGTTAGTTTCCCTTCCTTCCTATGCCAGTTTCCTGAGTAAATACTGGTACAAAAACTGTTTAATATTGTCTCCATTTTGTGAGGCTCCACATAGTTGACTACACTGATCCTGGAGGGAATCAATTTTTCCTCTTACTATCATTTAATATACTTAAATAAACCCTTCACATTTACCTTCACATTATCTGCCAGAGCAACCTCGTCTTCTTTTTGATTTCCTGATTTCTTTCTTGAATATTTTCTTGCCTTTTCTGTTCTCTTAAGGTACCTCATTATCTCCTTGTTGCCTATACTTGCTCTACTCTTTCCTCTTCTTCTTAACCAGATCGCCAATATCTCTTGATAATCAAGGTTCCCTATGCCTGTTAACTTTGCCTTTAATCTTAACAGGAACATGTAAACTTTACACTCTCAAAATTTCACCGTTGAAGGCCTTCCACTTACTGAACAGATCCTTGCCAGAAAAAAAAACATATCCCAAACCACTCTTCCGAGATCCTTTCTCATTTCTACAAAATTTGCCTTGCTCCAATTCAGAATGCCAACATGAGGACCAGGCTTATTCTTTTCTGTAATCAACTTGAAGCTAATGATGTTATGGTCATTGGATCCAAAATGCTCACCCACACACACATCCATCACCAGACCTGTCTGGTTCCTTAATAGGAGATCAAATATTGCATCCTCTCTCCTTGGTACCTCCAGTTATTGATATAGAAATATTTCCTGAACACATTTGACAAACTCCAATCAATCCAGCCCTTTTACAGTATGGGAATCCCAGTCAATCTGTGGAAAGTTAAAATGTCTTACTATCACAACATTTGGCTTTTTTTTGGAATATTTTATTTTGATTTTTAATAAATATATTTTAAAAAATCTTAATATTAAACTTTTTCATACAAATATAAACATGGAACCCCCCCCCCCCCAACCCCTTCCACAAATATAAATCCACACACTGTCAGAGTTCACACCTATATTAATCATTTAAAAAATCTATATTGGTTAGTCACATTGTTTATACTATAACCACACCTCTTATTATTCTTCTACTTTTATTGTAATTGGGCCCCTATATGGTCCAGAAATGGCTGCCATATCTTAACAGATGTGTCATATTTGTTCTTTAAATTATATATAATGATTTTTATAGGTATTCTGCTATTCATTTCCGCAGTGCATCGTAACATGAGTAAGGGAGGGTTAGACTTTCAAGTAATTGCATACATTTTTTTTGCCTATTTTGACAAAAGAAATTTGGAATTTACTAAATTATTAATTATTTCAATAAAAATACCCAAGAGATAAAGCTCCAGTTCACCTGTGAAGGCCACTCCTGTTATCCTTGTTAATATTTCAGCAATATCCTTCACACACAACCAAGTCGCATGTAAAAACGGTCCTATTTCAATCCCACATCTTAAGCACATCTCGATATTTCAGATTTTGATCTATGTAGCTTCTGTAAGATATAGTTGGTGTAGGAAGTTATTCTGAACCAGTCCATATTTTGCATTGATAATCGATGTCATACTATCCAAACACCAGTCAGACTAGCAACTTTCTGGTATTACAACACATAAGTGCAATTCCCATCTCTCTCTCAACCTCTGTGAACCTGGTTTCACTCTGGAGAGTGTAGTACATTTTTGTTCTGAATTTAAGTGTATTCCAAAGCCAGATCGCTCATTCAATTTCACTAATTTCAGGTGTGACCAACTTTGGTCTCCATCTTTCTCTCAGGAATGGTCTTAACTGGAGAAAACAGAAGGAAGTCCTATTAGCTATTCGATATTTCTGCTTTTGTTGATTAAAAGACAGAAGAATCTGCTCAGCATAGCAGTCTTCAATGTATGAACTTCACATAGTACAGAACACGTGTCTGCATTAAACTCTATCTGCCATTTTTGGGCCCATTCTCCCGGTTGGTCGAAATCCTCTGCAAGCTTTGAAAATCTTCCTTGCCGCCTGCAACACCTCCTACCTTAGTGTTATCAGCAAAGTTAAACTCCTTTGTCATACCAGGAGTTTAATATTCCTTTTTTCCCAATACACTCATTGATTCATTGCCATACTCTAATCGATGTTTTAATATAGAATTATCCATCTACTTTGTTATTGACTCCACTTATAGATAAAATCCTTCACTGCCACTTCTTTCATTGAGTATAATCCAATTTGAATCCAAGAAGTTGAGGGGGGGGGGCCTTGCCTTTCTCAAAGAAAGATGAAAGAAATCTGGCTTGTGTTGACAAATGATACTTCCTAAATTCCAATAGCCTAAGTCCTCTGATCCTATAACCCCACATTATTATTTACAGCAAAATTCACAGCACCTTATTATTCCATAAGAATTGTGTAATACAATTATTTAATAATTTGAAGATTTTTTTTTCAGCAAAGAAATAAGCAGCGATTGGAAAAGATATTGTAATCTTGGCATCACTTTCATTTTAACACAGTTAACCCTTCCCACTAAAATAACCTCCTTTAGATTTTTTTGAACAAAAGATTTAGACATCCATGAAAAGTGCAATGGAAATAAATGAATTGAGCTGTCAATGCACCTCTTGATTTGGTTTGCATTGTTTTCTGCAAATCCTTCTCTATCTTCCCTGACAAGGGAGTATAATTAATTTGTACAAATCCTGCTCACGTGCCAGCTCCTGCTTCACACCTCCCTCTCACCTCTTTAAACAAATGCAAAATCTTGACCTGATTCGTTGACCATCACTCTGCTTAACCCATTTTGATTCTCCGGCGGTTTGACTTTGCTCTTTCATCCTTTAAATGACATTTCAACCTTTGTCACTGTGCTGTTTACAGTCTGAAAATGGTAAATGCCCTGTAGGCAACTTCACAGCATTGTGTGCTTTTCATTGAGAAAACATTTAGAAAGATACTTTGCCTGGCATATTAGCTTGTTCTCTTTTAATGTCTAGTCAGAAACATCCTTTAGAATTTTTGAACAAAAGGTTTAAACATCCATGAAAAGTGCAATGGAAATAAATGAATTGAGCTGTCAATGCGCCTCTTGATTTTGGTTTGCATTGTTTCCATTGTTTGCTGCACTGTGTTTTGTTTGTACACTCCCCTTAGGCAGACATCCGCTGCCAACGATAGCATGTATGAATGTGGGGTTTTTTTTGCTTTAAAAGAGCTCAGTTTGATAACTGCTTGGTGTCACAACCAATGTGATGAAGAATATAAAGGGCTGATTGTTGGGTTACAATTACAACTTGTCATGCCTCATCATAGAGCAGAATGAATAATTGCAATGTGGAGAAAAGGTCCTGGTAGAAGAAAGATGGACAAGTGTATGATCAAGTGGAAGAGAAAGGAACATTAACTCAGACATTCAATAACCATAATCTCAAATAAAACAATCAATTTGTCAATCTATCTGTTTTGATTTCTTTCTCATCTGCATCCTATCAAAAGTAATAAATCCATGGCTCAAAACTTACTTAAATCACAACTCTCTTTTGAGCTGCAACAATATGCATTTTACTTAATTTTCACACACATTCATTCATTTAATTCTTCTTCTCCTTCCACAGAGCCACCCAAAAGATGAATAATAACATTGTAGATAATTAATCCCCCCCCCCACCCCCAGCCAAGTTTACAAATAAAGCATCTGATGGGGGGAATATTACTAAGCACTTTAAGAGAATCACCCCAAAGGTGAGTGGCATCAACCAGCTCTTCATTCTGAGCCACATCATTTCATTCAAACACAACTTTATTCAAACAGCTGCTATGAGCAAAGCACGATGAAGGCACTCTGCTGATTGAATATTTGCTCCCATCTTCACCAAAGGTTTAGGTGTTACTTCAAAGAACATTTACTTTTACAATTTTAAACTTGTGTATCTTTTACCTTTTATTTTATTCTTTTTTTTTATTTTACTGCGGATTGCTTGAGACTGCTGGTTGTTTGAATTCTGGATACCGAGGGTCTTACCGTATATATAAGATTAGAAAAATAAGTTAAATCATGAGATAGCAATTAATTTGTTCCATTTAGGTGTTAAAGCCTACAGACTATAGCTAACAGGAAAAAGAAAAAAATGCTGTCGACAGCAGGATGAGAGAGTGATACGTGAAATTAGATGGGGAGGGGATGAGGGAAGGTGGATTCAGGTGGGGGAAGGATGCAAATTGGGAGAACAACATCTCATATTCCACTTGGGTAGCTTACACCCCAATATTCTGAACAGTGAGTTTTTCAAATTTAAATCATCCACACACTCCTTCCCCATCTTCCCACCTGATTCCATCAGCCCATTATCGCCTCCACATCTAGTTACACACATCACCTACCAACCTTTTTTCCATCCACCCCTCGGATTGCTTTACACTGCAACTTTCCTCCTCCTTTTCAGACTTGATGAATGATCTTGACCCAAAATGTCAACTTGCATTTGCTGCCTTCCAAGATGCTACTTGAACCATTGAGTTCTTCCAATGTTCAGTACTTTTTGTTCCAGATTCTAGCACTTACTGTCTCTTTTCTAATTTGTTTAATGTTTCATGTACTAAGATGCAATTATAACATTATTTTGCAAGGAGCCAGTTAAACATCTCCTTCATAGTATAGAAAATATAAGACACAATACAAAAGTATAGAGTCACAGAGAGGTTTGTTCAGCAGAAAGGCAGCATAATTTTACTACATTGAGGTTCATTGAGGAGTCTGATAACAGCTGGAAAGATACTGTCCTTGAATCTGGTGGTGCCTGATTTCATACTTGTGAATTTTCTTCCTGATGGATGGGTGAAAAGAATGTGGCTGAGGTGGGATGAATCTTTTAATATGCCAGTTGCCTTTCCAAAGCAGCAGGAGTTATAGGTACAGTCAATCGAATGGAGGGAGTAAGTGTGATGGACCCAAGCTACATTCACAACAGGTTTCAGGGGATCAAAAAAAAGTCAAGGTGAAATTTCCACCTCAGGACTTCGAGGTACCTTCTATCTCCACATCAGCACCATAGATACAGGTCAGGGAATGAGATCTGCTCCTCTTCTAGAAGTCTATAACCAGCTGCCTAGTCTCTACAGATTATAAAGAAGGGAAATGTGAGGGAATGAGGAGTGCACCAGAGTGAAGATTCCTGTGTAAACTAGTTTTAAATCCCTTCTTAATTTCATATACGAATAAGGTTTTCTCTTGTTTTTAAGCTTTACTGAAAATAATTAAATTTGATTCAGAAACAAGATAAAGAGGGAATGCTACAGAGGACAAAGAACTAGAGAGCATTCCCCTTCTTAATTACTTTCTGTGTGAATCTAAGCACTTAACAAATTGAGGTTATTTTCCATGAAGCTTCAAAGCAAAATACCATGTTTTTACAACTGGTTTCAAAAGTAGCAGACCTTTGGGTATTTGGCCACATCTGTTCAGGATAGGAGGCAAAATATCCTATAAGTGATATGCTACCATACCAGTCTAGCTACTTAAACTGTTGTGCTTGATATTTTCAAGAGCTACATCAATAGGATGTACTGGGCTTCATCAACTTATTCTGAAAATGAGAAAATTCCAACAACTTTGACATGGATTGGACATGTAGCATTTATGCTCTGTCACAGCTGAGTGCTATCTATGAGCTGAACACAATGGGAAAACTATTTCTAATATTGGTGCTGCTTCATTTGATTATCTGCCATATATCTGGTTCAAATTTATAAAATCTCGATATTATAAGGTTGGAGCATAACCACCCCAGCTGGAATGTGGAATCAGTTTTGGTCACTGTACTAAGAAGAATATAATATTTCTCCAGAGGTTCAGAGGAAACTAACCTGCATTTTCCAGAGATGGAGTCATTCATTTATGAGGAGTGAAACAAGATCTAAAGCAGACAGGGTTTGGAAAGGACATGATTGGGCTATAATAAGAGAGGTATAAACAGATTGCAGAAAAAAATGCTCATATCAGAGGTAGCTAAACCTTGAGAAGAGAGATTTAGAATAGGGAAGAGACTTAGGGGGGCTAACTTCTTGAGAGACTGGTTGAAGCTGTATCACTGAAAACATTTAGGAAATATCTCAATGAGCAATTAAAATAATTGAAGACTACACTGGACAATGAAGATTTTTCCTCCTGAACACTTTTGGGGGTATTTTGTGGATTTTGGACTGTTGATCATGAACATTGCTTTAAAACTTTCCTATCATGTACTGTTTTTTAGATATAACCTATTTTTGTGATTTTAAGACTGTGGTCCATAATCCAAGCTGATATGATAGCAACATTTAAGAGTCATTAGGCAGATACAGGACCAGGTAGGGAATTATAGGTCATACACAGGTAAATGGAATTGGTTTATTTTGGCATTCTGGTCAACATGGGCATCTGAGTTGAAGGACTGTGCAGAACTGTGGTATATGGACAGCTTTATGGTCATCATAGATGATACTTGGCATAGATGATACTAAAGAAAAGGTTGGACAGGTATATGGATGAGAAGAAGATTGTGCAGGGAGGTGGGACTAGAGAGGGATGTTTGGTTTGGTGTGGACTAGAAGGGCCTAATGGCCTGTTTCCGTGCTGTAAATTGTTATGTTATGTTATGAATGGCCTGTTTCTCTGTTGTAGGATTTTATGACACTATATTTCAGAAGCATTTTATTAGTTATAAATAACAAGCTAATGTTAATCTTGAATGTTTTGCAAACCCACAGAATCCAAAAATTTTAATAAAAAATAATTAATCTATAAATATAAATGTTTCAAAACTCAGCCAGACTGCAAATGCTCTTATGTAGATCAAGGCTTTCAACCAGATCTGGGTTTGCACATATTGAACCATACAAACTGCAAAAATACTCTTACCTACAAGGGTAAGAACTTTATAAGAGGGGCAGGGGAGTGAGGGGGGGGGGGGGAAGTGAAGAATAAGAACAAAGTTGTAATAAATTAACTGGATAATAAGTATTGAAATTGTAGATTTTCTAATTGTTAGCTGTAAAGTTGGAATTATTTCCAGGTCTGATGCAGCGCTTGTCTTCTGATTAAAATTTATTGTAACAGTAAAAACAAAATGCAAGTGACCTCTGCAACACTTGTAAAATTACATTACCTTTGCTCTGTATCAATTGACCTCTCTCTGTAACTTTGTATTTCTCTACTGTATCTTATTTGCTGTACTTTTTATGGGTTGTCAAGTTAGACTGCTCATTAAAAAATTCTCACTTTACCTTGTTATGAGCCCAGAGGACCCCAAAACCCAGCAGCAATCGATATTCACCAAGACAAATGGTTACTTAAACAAAAGTTGCTTTTAATTATCTTTAAACATGAAAACAGAATCACACTTTAACTTATCACTATTGACTTAATTAACCTAACTCAACCCCCTTCTAATTCTAAGCGCACGTGTATGTAAGGTAATGTAAGTTCATAAAAGTTCTTTGATTCTCAGTCAATTCTCACTTCTCATTCCTTCAAGTTCACTGGTATCAGGCAATTCTTAAACTGTACACAGAATTTAACATTTATAAAGTTCACCAAGCTTTGGTGCGTGCCTTTTTGTAAACAACAATCCATTAGTGAAGTCTCTTGGGCACTCTCCAAATGGTTACCACTCAAGAAAGTTCTTGTCAGTTTTCAAAGAGAGATTTGTTGTTCCAGGACAGCCACAATGGATTCCTTTATAATCAGCCACTCCAGAAACTTGCCCCATCAGGGTTCTCCAGATGATAACCTCTTTCTTTCAGGTCACCACTGAGTTCATTCTTGTTTTGCTTATTCCAAGTGAAACATTAGACAGTCAGTCCTCTCCTCTTCCATAAACCACAAGGGCCTTGACCAGATGGGGTTTTCTACAAGCTTGCCAGCTTGTCCTGTTCCAGTCCCAGTTGATGCTGTTGACTGTAAAACTGTAGAACTGATCTCTTTCTCTATCTCTCAGAGAGAAAGCCTGTTTGACTCTCTCTGCTTGCAAAACCACACGACCTTCCTAGAACAGCAAGTTCCACTCCAGACAGAATGCAGCTCTGACAAGTTCTTTTTGTCTTTTTTGTAAACAACAATCAATTAGTGAAGTCTCTTGGGCACTCTCCAAAGCTTCTGCAAAGGTTCTGGGGCTGATATGTCTAGCATTAGCAGAGCTCTAGTATTTTAAATAAGATCTGTTTTAAAGTGTTTTATGTGACCTGCACTAAAAACCCTGCACCAATTTATCTCCAAAAACATACCTATATTCTGTCACAACCTTAGTGCCTATGACTATAAACACGAACTTAAAACTGAGCAAGATGATTTAAGTATATCATCTCATGATTCGTTTTGTTATTAATACAATTCTTGGAACTCAGATCATTACGCATTACACATTACACATTAAATACAGCACGGTTGGCGTAGCAGTTAGTTCAACGCCTTTACAGCACCAGCAATTGGGACTAGGGTTCTAATCCATGCTGTCTGTAAGGAATTTGTATGTTCTCGCCGTGTCTGTGTGGATTTTCCCCGAGGGCTACGGTTTCCTCCCACCCTTCAAAACAAACCAGGGGTGTAGGTTAATTTGGTGTAAATTGGTGTGTACAAATTCATGGGCCAAAATAGCCTGTTGTCATGTCTAAATAAAAAATATAAAATATAAATATTTAAATATAAATATATATATTCCCCATTTGGATCCAGAAATTGAATGAAGAAGGATGTGAATGGGAATATGGAATAGGCCAAGAATCTTTAATCCAGATCTGAATGCTGCAGAACTAATCCAAAATCATATCACCAATAAGAGTAAAATAATGTATGGAGAAAGAATGGTGTTGAATTTGGATATAATCCAATAGTTAAAAATGCTTCATGCATGACATGTTTTTCAAATTGCATACCTAGCAACCTTTGTGCGCATCTTTCTACTTAGCCTACCTGAAAGATTAATTGTAATTTGTTTAATGTAATAATAATTTTTTTAAAAAACAACAGGAGTTCAAGGGAGCCCCAGAACACATTTCCTCCGTTCTAAGCAATTAAATCAATGTCAACCAGGAAACTAGGATTGTTCTCCTCAACCTAACGTCTCCCAAGCAAACATTAAAGCATAATTTGGAAAGAAAACATGAAATATACGCAAATGGAATCAAATAAAATTAAAATGATTTAAAGTACACTGGTCACCAGTTTTTTTCCAACAAAATCGATTATCAGATGTCCAGTCAGAAGACCAGAAACAATGCCAACTTAGTAAAAAGGCAATACTTAAATTGATGTTTATTAATCATTTATTTTACAATTGTTAAAAAGCCAAATATTATCTATAATGATCTTCTACCTTCATCATGGTCTCCATGGTAAGTAGCCAACAGAAATTGACTAGCATTTTGGTTGTTCAGAGAACAATGAGCTTAAATTAGATTCACCTTTATTGTAATTGTGCCAAGTAAAATACAAAACTAATGAAATATAATTAGCATCCAACTAAAAGTTTTAAAAAAAAAACAGTGCTATGTCCAAATAACTACATGCAAATAAAAACAATTGAACCTTTTTAATAAAAAAAATTAATGGGTAATAACTTTGTGCTGCCTGGTTGAATGCACCCTGCTTGGAATGGAGTGGAAGATGAACACATAGGAACAAGGGTTCATTGGGAATAGGTCTGCATATTTTGAAAAAGGATCCTACTTTCTTTTCTGTAATTATCCTGGTCACTTCAATGCCAAGGAAGCAAGGAAAAGTTATGTAGGGCAGGAGATAACAAGTTGTTTTTTTAAAATAAAGAGCACATTAATCACTTTCTCCCTACTGTCCATCCCCAACCTTTCAATCTGGGACAGCTATGTGAAATTAAAATCAACTTTATCAGTATGGCTGGTCATAAAGTAATGTAGACTTCATCTTTCCATTCCTGATTAACTATTCACGGTGATTTGAATTTGCTTCATAGCATTTGTCTATCTCTCATTTTTAGAAAATTAAGCGCTAAATTATCTGCAGCAATAAATTATCAAGTGACACAATTTATTCCGCTGTTCCCAATTGAATGTATTCTCAGAAATTAATTAGTCAATTTCTTCTTTCTTTAAAACCATTCAGTAAAAACCATTCTGAATCCTTGCAATACAAGAATAATTATCTTCCCTTTGTAATTAATGCTGAGGAAATATTCCTTTGAATTTTTAAGTGCCGATACCTGAATACAAATTTTTATTTGAAAAAAATATAGAACATAGAACATTAAACCACAGTACAGGCCCTTCATCCCACTATGTTGTGCCAACATCTGTAAACCTACTCCACAACAGCCTAATTTTTCCTGATCTCACACACATTTTTCTCAGTAAATTGCCTGAAAGCATCATACATAGGTGTGCATTTGTATTGGCACAAGATGACACATGCTCACTTACTTGTATACTACCACAGTAGTATACAAGCTTAAGCACTTAACCCTTTGCCCACTGCCTCCATCCTCGCTTCTCAGCCCCTTCACCTGCTCTTCCACTCATTCTCCAGTCTCCAGCTCAGAGACCATCTGCAAACCTGAGCCTATTTTTGGTCTCTGGCTCAAGCCGCACATGAAGCATGTTCCTGACCCCCATCTCAGGCTAAGCACCAAGCAAAATATATTTTTTCATTCATGAATCCACTCACTCACTTCATATTCATGGCTCCAGACACACACCCAATCCCATTCCCAATCCATTGCTTTGTCACAACCAACTTTCGTCTCTGGATGAGCATTAATACACAAATAGTAGACCCAGCCTCTCTTGGGCACCCTTGTCATGCCACAAATTTTCTCTCCGTAAAGTGTGCAACATTTAATTTCCTTTAAGAAAAACTACATACAGGATGCTCCACTGCACAGTTTGGAGCCTGGAATGTCAAGACACTCATTGAAAATCCTACTCCACTACTCTGCTCTCCATAGCTCAGGAACTCAGATGCTTTGACACTGCCCTGAGTAAGATACATTAAGCAGGAGAAGAACAGCAAGAGAACTCTGGAAGAACTCAGCAAGTCAATCAACATGTATGGGAACATTGATTTGAACCATGTAGCAGCTCTACATTACCCAGTATACACACAGTCAAAAGAACACATTCACTCATTCTTCAGTACAAAATAGAGTCAACTTTTTCTTTATTCTTCTCAGCCACTACAGTTCCTTCTTCATCCCATCAAGCACCACCCAGCCAAACCCCCCTGACCTTTGATCATTGACTGTCCACCACACAGGTAATCTCAATACTCTTAATCTCATCTTCCTCCTGTGTCCACAGTCCATCATAGTGTACACACCACCCCCTGCCCCCAACCCCAGCTTCTGACCTGCACATATACGCTACTACTCCTGCATATTGCCCCAAATTTCGTGTGTCTGGAGACTGGTGTGTTGATGCGGCCAGCAGATTCTTGCCCATAATGCAACATACCACTATTTTATCGTGAGGCCAGGTAAACTGTTCTGTAATAAAATTGATAATAAGCTCTCCTACCTGGATGAGACAGGTTATGAAGAGCATATCTTGTAGGTGGAGACATGTGCTGACCTAAAGGTACCGGATGAGATTGGGATTGGTGTGTGTTGTGCATGAGCCATGGTGGTGAAATCGATAATCCCCTTCCCACAGAACCACTTGCCTCCACAGATGCTGACTGATTCACCCAGTTTTTCCAATGTTCCATTTTGGGCACCTGCAGTCTCTTTGGCCTTATTCAGAAGAGGATAGCCTGTTTAAAGGCAAGGTAGTAAGGGAACGTGATTCTGCAGGAGTAAACAAGTAGAGGAATGTTGACTACATAATATTGGCCTCACCATAAGGAATGCATTACTCTACCATCTTAGCGACATCAGCCACAACAGAACAGAACTATCTTTTTTTTAACTTTATTTATTTGAAGAATCATTAATAGTAATACAAAATACATTCCATAAAGAAAATTTTATATGAATATATATTTTAAAAAATTAAATTAAAAAAAATCAAGTCCCCCTCCCACCCCATCAGCCAACTCTCTTAAGGAGAGCTAAAATTATATAAACAGAAACTAAATGCATATAATAAATCAAAATATATCTAAATGCATATACAAAAAAAGAATAATTGTCATGTAAATTATGTATTTTTTTCCATAACAATACAAGCTTTCAATTCATTATGCCATCACATTATATTAATCACTATATTTCCATGTACTTGCTACACATTTTCAAGCTACAGACAATGCTAAATATATAAATGCAATTTGAAATTTATCCAAACCTAATCCCCTTAAGGGAATCATATAACTCATTAAAAAAATAGATGGATCTAATAGTAATTTCAAATTATATAATTTTTCCAAAATGAACTTAATTTCATCCCAGAATGGTTGTATATGCACACAAGACCAAACAGCATGTTAAAAAAAAAGTTTCAATACATAGACCACATCTAAAACAAGAATCCGAATTACTAAAACCATATTTTTTCAATTTCTCTGGTGTTAAATACAACTGATATAGAAAATTATAATTAACCATTCCATCCCGCACATTCATCAATTTAGTTACATTATCATGACACATATCCACCCAATATTCTTCAGGAAAAACAAAAGCTAAATCATTTTCCCATTTAAGCTTAGATTTCTCCCATTCCGACTTCTCCATATTGTCTTGTAATAAATGGCACATAACAGAAATATAACCCCTTTTTGGTATAGAAGAAATCAAAGATTCGAATGCCATCAATGCAGGTAAAATCATCTCTCTACCATACATATATTTCACCAAAGATTGAAGTTGATAATAAACAAATAAAGAATTTTCAGCAATATCAAAGCGCTCTTTCAATTGATTGAAAGAAAGAAATTGTCCTTCTACCAAACAATCCTGCAATGTTTCTATACCCTTAGAATCCCAACTCTTTAAATGACTATTAAACATTGAAAAAGAAATAAGCTGATTATTATATAATGGAATTAAAATTGACAATTTACCTTTTGATCCTAAAATCTTATTTTTTAATCCATAATTTTAATAAATGTTTTAATATCAGCATATTATATTCCCTCAACAAATTTATATTCCATCAAAATATAAATTGATGCACCTTGACTTCAGAAATACAGGCCACCTCAACTTTAGCCCAACTCAGGGACTGGTCCAAATCCATCAATCTACTAATAAATTTCAACTGGGCTGCTTCATAATAATTTTGAAAATGAGGTAATTGAAGCCCACCTAGTGCATAGTTCCAAGTAAGTTTATTTAATGCTACCCGTGGTAGTTTACCTTTCCATAATAATTCTCTTGTAACTTTATTTAAATCCTGAAATAAACTTTTTGAAATAGAACATGGAATTGATTGAAATAAATATTGAATACGAGGAAAAATATTCATCTTAATACAATTAACTCAACCAATTAAAGTTAACGGAAGATCTTTCCACTTAATCAAATCTGCTTTAATATTTTTTAACAATGGAACATAATTTAACTTGTATAAAGATTGATACTCAGTATTTACAATTATTCCTGAATATTTAATTCTATCAGACCATTTCAGTTTTATAATATTTTTATACTCTGACTGGTAAAATTTCACTCTTATCCCAGTTAAATTTATGTCCAGATAATGTTCCATATTGTAATAAATATTCCCATAAATGTGGGAATGATTGTTCTGGGTTTGTTAAATATATCAAAATATCATCTGCAAACAAATTAATCTTCTTCTCTTCATCCATAACTCTCATCCCTCTTATTTGTTCATTCTGCCTTATTGTTCGAGCTGATGGTTCAATAGCCAATGAAAACAGATCTGGTGACAATGGATAACCTTATCAAGTTTAATGTGTCAATTTAAATGATGATGAAACTTCACCATTTGTCACCACCCTAGCAGTCAGGTTTGTATATAAAGCTTTAACCCAACAACAAAAAAAGGGCCAAATTTAAACTTCTCCAATACTTTAAATAAAAAATCCCATTCGACCCTATCAAAGGCTTTTTCCTCATCAAGCGCAACTGTTGATATGCATTGACAAAACTAATCAATCAAAGAATATTATCTGCAGCATTTCTATTTTTAATAAAATCCATTTGATCAACATGTATCAATTTAGGTAAATTCTTAGCAAGTTGATTTGCTAACATATTTGCTATTATTTTCTAATCAGCATTCAATAAAGAAATAGGTCTATATGAAGACACTTTCAATAGGTCTCTATTTTTTTCAGGATTACAGTAACTAAAGCACTAGAGCAAGATTCTGGTAACTCATACTGTTCAGCACTTGTTGTAATACCTTCCCAAACACCGAAGATAAATCTTCATAAAAAGTTTTATAAAATTCCACCAAAAGCCCATCATCACCTGGTGACTTCCCATTGGGCATTTCCAGCATAGCCGCCTTAATCTCTAATTCTGTAAATGGAGCTTCCAAATCCATAACATCCTCTTCTTTTAATGCTGATAATGTTTACTTAGATAAATAAGAATCAATAGAACCACTATCCTGTTTCCCCTCAGAAGTAAATATTTTTTTATAAAATGAATAAAACTGATCATTAATTTCCTGAGGTTTATAGGTAACTGTTGAATTCTTTTTTACAGCATTAATAATCCGTGAAACCTGTTCCTTCTTTAACTGCCATGCAAATACCTTATGTGCCCTCTCACCCAACTCATAATAACACTGCTTAGATTGATTAATTAAACATTCAAATTGATAATTCTGATAAGTATTATAATGCAATTTCAAGTTAATCAAAGCCACTTTTATTTATCTTCTGTCACTTCCTTCTGAAATTCCTTCTCCAATTCATCAATTTACTTTTCTAATTCAAAACTTTCTGCCATATACTGCTTCTTAATTTTAGTGGTATAACTAATAATCTGTCCTCTTAATTAAGCTTTTAATGCATCCCATAACACAAAATGACTTTTTACTGAATTAACATTTTCAGACAAAAAAAGTAATCTGTTCTTTAAAAAAAAGTAACAAAGTTTGTTTTTTTCAACAACATTGTGTTAAATCTGCATCTATAAGATACCACTTCTGAACTTACATCAGAAAAAAAAAGAATGATCTGCTATAACCCTGCTTTTATATTCTGCTTGTGATAACCTTCCTTGTAAATGTGCCAATACTAAAAAAAATCTATTCTAGAAAATAAATCATGTCGAGACGAATAAAAAGAAAATTCCTTCTCTGTAGGGTTAACCCTTCTCCAAATATCCACCAAATTTAAATCCTTCATCAAGGCCCCAATTTGTATCATCATCTCTGATTTCTTTATACTTTTTTGGGATCTATCCAACAGAACTATCAATGCTTACATCCAAACCCAGGAAACTTTGGATGAAGTCAAGGAGGACTTCTAGTCCAACTTGAATAAAATCCCAATCTTTCCCAAAGGGAGAAAGCAGATAGACCTGAATGACTACAAAGCCAGGTTGTTAAATAACGTTAAATGAGATTGTCAAGAAAGGAGAAGGGAATGTTAACTCCAACGAGGTCCTTCTCTTCACAAAATATTTGGAGCTCCTTATTTAACCCCTCCCCTCTATCCCCTACTTGCTTTCCCTCATCCCTCTGACTCCTTTCCTTTCCTTCACTTTTGCCTGCTGATCACCCACACCTTTTCTTTCAGATGCCCACCCTATTCACTTCCATTCCTCCTATCACAGAGCATCTTTCTCAGCTCTTTCCCCTCCCACTATCACCACCCAGCTCCTTTATATTCTTCCTCCTCCCATTGCCATGTATCTATCACCTGAAAGCCTGTGCTCTTCACCCTTCTCCTCCCCTGCTACCTTATTATTTGGGCATTTGCCCAATCTTTGGCACACCTGAAGAAGGCCTCTGACCTGAAACGTTGACTGGCTTTTGAATTCCATGGATGCCACATGACCTGCCAAGTTCCTCCAGCATTTTTGTGTTAGTTGGAAAAACATAGACACTTGTTAGATTATATTATTCTTTTAGTGAGAGACACCAAAGATGTCAATATCATTGATAACTCAGAGAGACCATCTCTAAAATGTGCTTCTGCAAAATCTGTAATGTCTGATAAGGCCCAATGCCAGTTGCAATGACAGATTAGTATCAGTGACCCCAGAAACCAGCAGTAGTCCGAGGCACTCAACAAAATGAATGTGGCACAGGGACTTCCAACATTTAGTGCAAGTTCACAAAATCCATGATATTTAGTATGATTTATTCAAGAAAACATTGTGATACCACTCAAAGATTAAAGTAATAACACAAGCCATTACATTTACCGATAAAAGTATAACCAGTGATATGTTTGCGATAAAAATGTGTTGATAATAAATATACATGCTCATACCAATAAAAAAAAAATGATTTCCCACCCTGATTATATTTCACTCCAAGGAAAGAGACAATTTCAAATGCATACATCTGGAAAAAAAAAGGTGACTCCATCCAATTTGTAGAATATATCTCTGATCGTTTTATTTCTGCTCAGTATTATCATTTGAATACAAACTCCCAATACCGCCTTTTCGTTCCTTACATAAGACAAAAACAGAATGGGACATCTTTCCGCCCATGCTTTCACCATTTGAAATGTTTCAATGAGATTCCTCCTTTTTCTCCTAAATTCCAATGAGTATAAAACCAGACCTAATAAATGCTCCTGATGTGATAAACCTTGCATTTCTGGAAATGTGAAGGTCCTATGAACCCTCTCCAATGTGAGCATATTCTTTCTTAAATGGAGAACCCAAAACTACCTATAATACTCCAAGTGAGCTCTCATTAGTCCCTTTATAAAGCCTAAATATCAAATCCCTGCTTGCAATGAATGCCAGCTTTGCATTTGCCTTTTTCGTCACTGACACAATATGTAAGTTTAGCTTAAGGCTATTTTGCATGAGTACTCCTGGGTCCCTATGCAATTGGATATTTTCAATTTTTTCCCCATTTAAAAGAAAATAGTCTGCCCATTTATTCTTTTCTACCAAAATGCATGACTGTACCCTTTCCGACATTGTATTTCATTTGCCATTTTTCTGTCCATTCTCCTAGTCGAAGTCATCTGCGCCCTTCATGTTTCCTCAAAACCACATGCACCTCCACCTACCTTTATGTCATCTGAAAACTTGGTGATAAAGCCATTCATTCCATAATCCAAATCATTAACATGCAATATAAAACAAGGTGGCTCCCAACAGCAAACCCTATAGAACACCACTGGCAACCTGCAACCATACAAAATATTATCCTGTAGCGGGCAGAACAACCCCACACACGACAGGCCGAATCGCTGTAGTGAACAGCCAGCGGGACAGGGCATAGGGGCTTTCACCCGTCGTACAGAAGTTCCAGACTGCAGGAGCGCATTGCCAGGGAATGGCCAGGCCTTACAGTAGCATTATAACATCACTCCCATGAGCCTGTCGCCTCCCCTAAAATGGAGCGTGCGTGGTTTGAATAAACGGCAGTGACTGGTTTACTGGCTTGGTGTGGACAGCATTTATTTCAGCAGCTCTGACTTTAGCAGTGCTACAATCCCTGTATCTCGACTCTGTTACCTGCCAGTTAGCCAGTGCTCTACGCATGCTAGTATGTTTCCCTTTTGTAAGATCGGCTCTTATCTTAAGTAGCCTCATGTGTGGCATCTTGTCAAATGCCTTCTGAAAATCCAAATATGTAACATCCACTACATCTCTTTTATTGAACAAGCTTGTCAGGTCTTCAAATAATTCCAATAGGTTTGTCAAGCAAGATTTTCCTTTCAGGCAACCATGCTGCTCTGGCCTATCTTGTCATGTGCTTCCAAGTACTCATAACCTCATCCTTGACAATTGACCCCAACATCTTCTCAACCACTGACATTAAGCTAACTGGTCTATAATTTCCTATCAGCTGCCTCCCTCCCTTCTTGAAGAGTGGGGTGATTTTTCCAATCTTCTGGGATCATACCATGTCAAGTCATGTTTATTGACATCTGATTGCACAAGTACAACCCAATGAACTAGTGTTCTCCGGCCATGGTACAAAACAAGCAGACAAACAAACTGACATAACACACATATAGACAAACAATATAGCAAAACAAGTATTCATGCATACAAAGAAATAAAAATTGTTGTGTAAATTTGAGAGTCTCGAATGGTTAGCATGAGAAGTTCTTTTCGTTTTTCATCATTGCCAGTGGGAAGAAGCTATTTCTCAGCCTGGGAGTAGTTGAAAGATGCTGTGTGCCGAGTGGAAGGGTTCCTCAATGGTAGAACATGTCAATGGGAGGGAGGGAGACTCCAGTGACCCTCTCTGTCACTATTATGGTCCAGTGGATGGATCTCCGATCTATTTCACTGCAGCAACTTTAATGCAACTTTAACACTGTAATGCAGCCGGCCAGGACTCTCTCGATAGAGCTCCTATACAAGGCTGACATCATGTTGGTCAGTAACCTTGCCTGCTTCAGTCTTCTCAGGAAGTGCAGTCACTGTTGTGGCTTCCTGACAAGTGAGCAGATGTTGTGTTTCCACAATAGGTTGGAAAAGTTGCTAGTAATTTATGAAAATTCTCTGTATTCTGAACAGGTCTTGGCAGATTGGAAGACTGCAAATGTCATGCCACTTTATAAAAAGGGATGTAGGCAGAAGACAGATAACTATTGGCCAATTACCTTAATGTCCATGGTCAGGAAAATGCTTGAAGCTGTCATTAGGATGAAATTACGAAACATTTAGTATGAATGGGTTCAATCAAGCAGACTCAGCATGTATTCAGAAAGGGCTGGTCTTCTTTGACAAAATTACTGGAGTTCCTTGAGGATATAATGGGTGCGGTAGATAGAGGGGAACAGCTTGATGTATATTTGGATTTCCAGAAGGTGTTTGATAAGGTGCTGCACAAGAAACTTATCAATAAGAATGAATGGAGTTGGGCAAGTATATTGGCATGGATTGAGGATTGTTTAACTGACAGAAGGCAGAGATTTAGGATAAATGGGTGTTTTTTTCTGATTGGCAGAGAGTGGTAAGTGGGGTACCACAGGGATCCATGCTGGGCCCACAGTTGTTCACCATTTATATTAATGATTTGGATGAGGGGGAAGAGTGTAGTATTACCAAGTTTGTGGATGATAATAAATTGAGTGGAAAATCAAATTGTACAGAGGAATGTGGAGAGGCAACAGAAGGATATAGTTAAGTTAGGTGAGTGGGCAAAGGTCTGACAGATTATTAAAAGTGAGGTCATCCACTTTGGTTGGAAAAATAGAAAAGTAGATTATTATTTAAATGGAAAAAATTGCAGCATGCTGTACTGCAGAAGGACTTGGGAGTGCTTGTGCATGAATCGTAAAAAGTTAGGTTACAGATTCAGCAGGTTATTAAGAAGGCAAGTGGAATGTTGGCCTTCATCGCTAGAGGAAATGAATGCAAGAGCAGAAAGGTCATGGTGCAATGATACAAGGTACTGGTGAGGCTGCACCTGGAGTATTGTGGGCAGTTCTGGTGTCCACACTTGAGGAAGGATATACTGGCCTTGGAGGTAGTCCAGAGGAGGTTCACCAGGTTGATCCCAGAGTTGAGGGTGTTAACCTAAATCACCTGGGATTATACTCACTTGAATTCAGATGAGAGGAGAACTTATAGAAACATAAAATTATGAAAGGGATAGGTAAGATAGAGAAAAGAAATTTGTTTTCTTTGGTAGGTGAGACCAGAACTAGTGGACACGGCGTCAAGATTCAGGGGAGTAGATTTAACATGGAGATGAGGAAAAACTGTTTTTCTCAGAGAGTAGTGAATCTGTGGAATTCTCTGCCCAGGGAAGCAGTTGAGGCTACTTCATTAAACATATTTAAGATTCAGTTAGATAGATTTTTACATTAAAAAAAAGAATTAAGGGATTATGGGGAAAAGGCAGGTAGGTGGAGTTGAGTCAATCATCAGATCAACCATGATCATATTGAATGGCGGAGCAGGCTCAGTGGGCTGGATGGCCAACTCCTGCTCCTATTTCTTATGTTCTATGTTCTTATGTTCTCCGATACAGAATTATTGATATGCAGTCGAGGGTACATATCAATGAAGTCCACGATCATCTCCTTCATGTTGTCTGCGTTGAGACTCAGATTGTTACTCTTGCACCATATGAAGAGATTTTCCACCTCTTCTCTGTAGTGCAGCTCATCATTGTTGCTGATGAGGCCAACGACTGTTGTGTCATCTGCAAACTTGATGACTCTATTGGAGCTAGATCTGGCCACGCATTTACCAGAATGTCTTGATTTTTGAATGATCACTGCCATTGTCTCCACAATCTCTACCGCTACTTCTTTCAGAACCCAAAGATACAGCCAGCCTGATCCTGGAGACATCCACATTTAGGCCATTAATTTTCTGAGCACCTTCTTCTTTGAATTTTCTGCACTCACTTCCCTTCCCTGATACCCTTGGACATCTGGCACACTGCTAATGTCTTCCACAGTGAAGACTGATGCAAAATATTTATTTAGTTCTTGTGCCATCTTCTGGTTTCCCATTATTATTTCCCCAGCATCGTTTTCTTATGATCTAATATCTACTCTTACCTCTCTTTTACTCTTTATATACTTGAAGAAGCTTTTTGTATCTTCTTTGATATTATTTGCTAGCCTACTTTCATGCTTCATCTATTCTCTCCTTATGAGTTTTTTTAATTATCTTCTGCACGTCTTTAAAAACTTCCCAACCTTCATCTTCTCACTAATTTTTATTTCCTTGTATAGCTTCCCTTTTGCTTTTACGTAAGCTTTGACTTCCCTTGTCAACCACAGTTGTAAAATGTTTCCTTTTGAATATTTCCTCTTTTTTGGTATGTAGTTGATCTGCACCTTCCTCATTTCTTGCAGTGACTTCACCCATTGTTACTCTGCCGTCTTCCCGACTAGTGCCCCCTTTCAATCTACTTTGGCTAGGTACTTTCTCCTGCTACTGTAATTCCCTTTACTGCACTGAAATACTGATGCATCTGACTTCAGTTTCTCCATGTTAAATCTCAAATTGAACTCAATCACATAAACCCTGTTTTCCCACCTTAACCTCAGAATGAGCTGAAATCCTCTGTAAATACTGGTCGTTATTTGTAAGCTACTAAAAGCATATTTGTACTCCTCACAAGTCTCCAAGTATTATCGATCATGTTATAATTTTATTAGCTTACTTTTGAAGACAGGATTGAAGCTCCTCTGAAGCCTGGCATGCTCCAGGTTGACCCTCTGTCCCCAGAGGCCCAAGAAAAATTCACCTACTGGTTGGAATGCTTTCAGTCCTGCATCTCAGCTACCTAAGAAGTCTTCCACTCTGACGCCCTCCGGGGATTGGGCTTCCTCTCTCGAGTCAGCTCCAAGGAATTCTCTGTCATCAGGACTGTGCTACATACAAGTCAGCCATTGAGGGTCTGAAGGCGCACTACATGACGCCCCAGAATGATGTGCTGGCGAGACACTGACTCTCACAACATCGACAATGACCGGGTAAATTGCTGGATAACTATGTTCTGGGAACTATGGACGCTGAAAAGAAAGCGCCACTATGAAACAGTCTCAGCTCGGGAGAGGGAAGAAGAACAAGTCTGGGATACACTCATGGCAGGAGTGAGTTCAAGGTACATGAGACGGCGACTCTTAGAGCTGGGGAAGAAGGACCTTGCCAGTACACTCAACCTGGCAAAATCCCTCAAACAGGCCCAACTGGGAGCGGACCACCTCGCCAACGATAACAGCACCTTCTCTGAAAACCAGGCCTGCGGCGCACAGCAGCTGCCCCAAGTACTGACTACTGCAGCCACACGCAACCAGGAGTGCTACTTCTGTGGGCAGGTCAAACATCAAGATTGTTAAACTGGAGTTTAATATTGCAAGAATATAATTGCAAATTAATCATATCAGAGGTACAAATAATGTGATAGCAGATTGTTTGTCAAGATGTTAAAATTGATCATGTATATAAATATATACGCTCAACATTAGGTTACATTGTTATAACATGTTATATATTGTGTCTTGTTATCTCCTTTGTGATTTTAAAGATAGTTTAGTTATAATTGAATTTTAACGAGTTAAATTTCCTTTGTAGGAGGAAAGTGTCATAGTATACAATATATTTTATATTGTACATAGATAAACTTTTGGAAGATAAATTGTAGGGTTTTTAGTTAGGTCACACACAGATACAAACATTTAAAAACAGATCTCATTTAAAATGCCAGAGCTCCGCCAGACAGTCCAGGCTCCAGGTGCGTTTGCAAAAACTTTGAAGGATGCCTATATGGACTTCACAAGTAGGTGTTAATTGGACATGCTGTGGAGTAATGGATTATTGTTTTGGAAAGCAACAGATGAATGGACTCGGAAGACTGGGTCTGGAGTCGCAGTCTGTCTGAGTTCAGCTTCTGTTCTAAGAGAGTCATGTGGTTTTTCTCTGAGAGAGAGAGAGAGAGAGAGAGAGAGAGAGAGAGAGAGAGAGAGAGAGAGAGAGAGAGAGAGAGAGAGTTCAGTTCTACAGTTCAGCAGCAGCAGCTGGGACTGGAACAGGACAAGCTGGCAAGCTTGTGGAAACCCCATTTTGAAGACAGGTTGTGAGTTCTTAGTTCAGCCTGTTCAAAGCCCTTGTGGTCTATACAAGAAGAAATGGCTAGCTGTATTATGTTTCACTTGAAATAAGGGGAACAGAAAAGTAACTCTGTGATGGCCTGAAAGAAAGAGGTTATCATCTGGAAAACCCTATGATGTGGCAAGTTTCTTCAGCAAGACACTGAAGCGGCTGATCGGAAGGAATCAATTGTGAGCCCAAAGAGCAACAAATGTCTCTCTGAAAACCAACAAGAACCTTCCTGAGTGGTAACCATTTACCTTTCAAGCAACAAAGCTTGGTGAAATTCATAAATGTTAAACTCTGTGCAAAGTATAAGAATTGCCTGATACCAATGAACTTGGTGGAGAGAGAAGTGAGATTGGACTATGAATTAAAGAACTTTTCTGAATGTATACACACATTACATACACGTATGTTTAGACTTAGAAAGGGGTTAAGTTAAAAGTAATAAGTTAAAGTTTGATCCTGTTTTCATGCTTAAAGACAATTAAAAGTAACTTTTGTTTAAGCAACCATTTGTCTTGAAGAATTTTCATTGCTGCTGGGTTTTTGGGTCCTCTGGGGTCATAACATAACTGTCACTGAAATGTCCTTGATTCTAGGCTTCTTCAGTGCTTTGTTAATCTCAAGTGGGTTTCTTCTCCAATATTACTAGTGTGGTGTTAGAACAGGGTAATTATGAGCTCAACTCATCAAGCTCTACATGACAGAATCTATTCTTTACATATTACACTCTGGATTTTTTGTTTTACTTGAGCAATATTATGTCTACTATCTCTGACTTAGTAAGTCTCTTCAGCTGATCTTTAAATTTCTCTTTGATAACCACTGACTAGCAAAAAGTTAAGTATAAAGTCCTCTCTCTCTCTCTCTCTCTCTCTCTCTCTCTCTCTCTCTCTCTCTCTCTCTCTATTTTTGAGAACTATTATTTTCTCCATTGTGAATTACTTCAATTGATTCACACACCTCATTGTTTTTTGGCATGTGCTCTATCAACTGGGAGACAGGAAGTTAATGTTTGGATTCAGGCATGATGTCTATATCTCAATGTTTCATCAACCAATAGTCCTGTCACAAATGTCTAGGCATGTCCTTCAACCCTCTGTTTTTAAAAACAAATGGAGATCAGCCAATAAATTAAACCAACAAATAAAGCACTTTATTAATAAAAGAACTCACTGAAAGTCAGGAACAGTATTTGCATTGTTTATTCCACAGAGAGAATGTTCTGGAAGTTTCTATACTAAATATTGTGGCAAAATCTCAAGATATATTTGTGTTATGGTGTAAACAAACCTTTAAGTTGCAACAGTCAATAAGTTTCATGGAGAAATAGAAAAATTGCAGATGGGAGAATCTTGAGCAAACAACTCAATAGGTCAGACCTCATCCACAAGTGGAAATGATCAGCCAATGTTTCAGGTTGGGACTCTTTATTGAGACTAAAGTAGGAAGACATAATATCAAATTCATTAAGGGTGAGAAAAGATAGGGAAGGCTGCAGACAAACCAAGAAGTGATAGGTATTGGGAAAGTTGTAGATACAGGTAGAGGAACAGAACACATGGAGGGATGGGGTGAATGGGTGAGAGAGCAACGTGTAAGTTAATAAGAGATGGAAAGAATGAAAGCAAATAGATATGAGGGTTACATGTAATGGTAAAATTCAATTCGATGCCGTTGGATTTTGTAAAATGGTGGCTGCATTTAAACTCTATTTTCAAAATGTGAGTTCTTTGCTGCAATTATATAATGCTTTTAGCACTACCAATCAATGATGCACTTCTAGGTGATTAGTTATCATGGTTAAATAATAAATTCATGCAAAGTGTTCTCTGCATCCCTCAGTTAATTGATGCAAAGTGGCAGAAAACTGGAGGATGGCTAATACAGTCCCTTTATTTTAATAAGAAGGCTGTAAAGACAAGCCAGGAACTATAGGCTGGTGATCTTAATGTCAGTCATGGGTAAGTTACTAGTAAGTTGTGAGACTTATGAAACATGAAAGTCTGCAGATGTTGTGATTATAGTAAAAACACACTGAAATGCCGGAGAATCTCAGTTGGCCTTTCAGCATCCATAGGAGACAAAGACGTTTTGGCCCTGAGCACTTCTTCAAAACATAAGCAGAATAAACAGATTTTATTCTGTAAAACTTATCTACTTGCATTTGAAAAGCAAGGGCTGATGAGGGATAGTCTGCACAGCTTTGTGCATGGGAAACTGTGTTTCGCAAACATTTTTCAAGAGGTGACCAAGAAGATTGTTGAGACTGGACAATAGACTTCGTCTGCATGGACTTCAGCAAGGTCTTTGACAATTACCTAATTGATAGGCTGGTTTAGAAGATCAGATTTTGTGGGATCCAGGGTGAGCTGGTCAATTGGACATAGAATTGACTTGATAGTGGGAGGCAGAGAATGATATTGAAGAGTTACTCAGATTGGAGGCCTGTGACCAGTGGTGTGTTGCAGGAATTGGTGCTGGGCCTACTGTTGTTTGTCATCTATATTAATTATTTGGATAACAATGTTGTTAGCGAATTTATGGATGATACCAAAATGGGTGGTATAATGGATACTGAAGAAGATTATCTAAGTTTACATCAGGATCTAGTATAACTGGGAAAGCGTCAAGATGAATTTAACTTGGACAAGTGTGAGGTGTTTCACTTTGGTGAGTTAAAGCATGCCAGGATTTACACAATGAATGGCAGGATCCTCCAGAGTGATTTTGAACAGAGAGCCTTATAGATACAAGTACATAGTTCCATGAAAATGGCGATAACAGGTAGACAGGATGGTAAAGAAGGCATTTAACACACTTGCCTCCATCAGTCATGGCTTTGAGGGGAATAGACAGATGAATCAAAAGGTGAATCTAAAACTAGTGTGCATCAATTTCAGGTGAGAGGGGAGAGATTTAAAAGGGATGAAGATGTACCTACTTCACCCAATGGGTGTGGGTATATGGAACACGCTGACAGAGGAAGTTGGTCAATTATGACATTCAAAAGACATCTAGACAAGTACATGGATATGAATGTTTTAGAGGGACATGGACCCAAAATAAGCAGATAGGACTGGTTTGGTCAATATGGACATTGGTCTGAAGGGCCTAGTTCTGTGCTGTAAAATTCTGACTCTATAACTCTGCTTGGTCTCCAATGGTTTTCAGTGAGCTCCTCCCTAGATCACTGCAATGCTTGCTTATGAATCACATCTTTTCCTTACAGCAAAGTATAAACCTTTCTTCTTTGAAGTTACATACTTTCACGTGATATGAAAATATATAATATCTTAGCTTTCTTCAATGTTTAGGTGTTAAATTTGCTGTACAAATATAATGTCAGTTATTCAATGAGATCATTGATTGGTCAATTGATTTTTAATTGCCTTGAGGAGCATGAACTAAAACAGATTTGTTTCTGGAGCATGTTGGGGGTATGGAATGATCTGCCAGAGGAAGTGGTAAAGGCACATACAGTTTTATCATTTCAAACACTTGGATGAGAGATGGGAAAGGTTTAGAGGGGCATGGACCAAGTGCAATGGGACTTGCTCTGGAAGGCAAACTGATTGACGTGGACAAGTTGAGCTGATGGGCCTGCTTCTGTGCTGTAAAACTCTATGACTCTATTATTGATTCCTTATTGCCAAGTTCTCTTTTCAAATCTTCCTCATCTCACTGCAGTTTGACAGCCCCAAACTGAAAGGGTGTTAAAAAACTGAAATGCTCAAGCATAAGCATTTTATTCCTTTCAAGGAGAAAGTTTAGGGCATAATGTGCACAGTACCTGGATCAACAGATGAGGTGTCTTAGAACCTACAGCATAGAATAAGGTATAGGATGAGGTAATAAAAAGAGAACTAAAATGAACGCGATCCAACACTATTTAGAAAGAACCTGACTCTGTCTTTCCTGAAGGAATCATTATGGGATTCAAACCAAGACTATTAATTGGAAGACTTCTGAATTGGCAAAAAGATCAATGGAAATGTTGCAAGGCATCTACCAGTTTTAACAAGCCTCCAAATACATACAATTGTAAACTATTATTTATTGTGGAATATCGCTTAGTTTGAGAATATTGATCTATAGTGCCCTTTATTTAAGCTTTAAGGACAGCTGAATTTGTGTCAGCAGTGCGAGTATTCAGGAGAACTTCCTGTTTGCTTTTCCATGAAGTAGTTCACCAAAAATATATTTCAAATTAATTTAAAATAAGATCACTTCCTCTGCTTAATTATAGCTCATTAAACATTGACCATTCCTCCAATTTATTGTGAATCATTGTCAATGCACGTTCATTATGAGGTTTTACAAAATATTTTACATGGCATGCAGTACGGTTGAGTTGTTGAAGTGGAGGCCAGTGCTCTACCGCTCATCAAAGTTCATAACCTTGATCTACTCTGGCAGCTGAGACAATTTAAATTCAATCAAGTAAATAAAACCTGGATCATTTTCAAAGATGCTAGGCTCTGTAATGAAATTTGATCTGATGCATATACGGCCTTCAGGGAAAGAAATCTGGCATTCTTAATTAGGGAGTCGAGTGGCCTGGAGAGTAGGAGGTGTGAACAGAGGCAATTTCGACAAGGGAGAGTGGGTCAACCATGGGAGGAGGAGTAAGGGAAAGAGGATTGGTGAGTTACCCAACCAAAGAGGCCTGATGAGGATCCCAGGCCTGGCGAGGCCCGGTGGAGCAGCAGCAGCCGCGAAGAGAAGTCTAGGCCGGTGAGGCCCGGAGGGAGAAGTGGTGAAGAGGAGGATCAATTTTCTTTCCTTTTGTTATTGGTCTAATTTGTTAAATAATATTAGAAACAGTATTGCTGGTAGTCCTCACTATTTTCAGTGATCTTGGAGCTTTGCTCAATTGCCACTAGGGAGTTGGGGAGAAATTTTCCAAAGATTTTTCCTGAAATTGGCTGCAGGTTTTTTTCTTTGATTTGTCGTCTCCCCCAGGAGACACACTACCAGCATAGTAGGCAAAGTGGGATAGAGAGGGAAAGTGAGGGTATGGAACTGAGGCCAGAGGAATGTTCCTCTTGTAGGATGTGGATTATTAGGGAAATCAGTGGTTTCCTTGATGACTACAAATGCAAGAAGTACACCCAGCTGATCTCCTGTCAAGCCATGTTAAGGCTTTGGAGCAGGAGGTTGATAATCTCTGGAGCATTTGGGAAGCAGAAGGTGTGATTGCTAGGACTTACAGGGACACTATTGCACCTAGGAGACAGGAATAGGGTAGATGGAATACAGTTAGGAGAGGGAGAGGGAACAGGCAGGCAAAGCAGGGCTCCCCGGTGGGCATCCCCCTTAAAACAAGTTTATCATTTTGGATACACTTGAGAGGAAAGACTACCAGGTAAAAGCAGTCAGGTCTTTGGCACGGAGTCTGGTGCTGTGGCTGAGAAGGGCAGGGGGAAAAAGAGGTAAGCAGTAGTGATAGGGGATTCCATTGTTAGAAAGATAGGTGAGAGGTTCCGTGAAGGAGATTGTGAATCCTGGATGGTATGTAACCTTCCTAGTGCCAGGATATAAGATATCTCAGATCAAGTTCATGTCATTCTTCGATGGGAGGTGATCAGCCAGATATTGTGCACAATGTAAGGGACCAATGATATAGGTAGGAAGGGTGAGGAGCTCCTGCAAGGAACATTCATGGAGTTAAGCACTAGGTTGAAGAGGAGGACCTCCAGGGTAGTCATCTCAGGATTGTTTCCTATGACACATGCTGGAGAGGTTAGATATAGGAGAATAAGGCAGCTTAATATGTGGCTGGAAACATGGTGTAAAAGGGAGGGATTCAGGTTTCTAGATCACTGGGCTCTGTTCCAGGGAAGGTGGGATCTGTACCAACATGACAGATTGCATCTGAACTGAAAGGGGATTAATATCCTTGCAGGTAGGTTTAGTCTTGTCCTGATGGGCTTAAACTAGATTTGCAGGAGGAGGGGAACCAGCAAGTTAGAGCAATTAGTGAGAAAGAGGAGGATAAAGGTCATGTCAGGAGTGCATGTATAGACAGAAATCAAAGGTTTGTTAATGATAGAAATTTACTCAAATATATTTATTTTAATGCAAGGAGTATTGTTAGAAAGGCTGATGAGCTTAGGGCATGGCATTATGACATTATTGCTATTAGTTAAAACTTGGTTGGAGGAGGGGCAGGACTTGCATCTTAATATTCCGTGGTTCTGTTGCTTCAGACGTGATAGAGGGGGAGGGATGAAAGGAGGAGGAGTAGCATTGCTTGTCAGGGAAAATATCTCAGCTGTACAAAGTCAGGATAGCCAGGAGGACTTGTCTACACAGGCCATATGGGTGAAGTTGAGGAACGGGAAGGGTGTGATCACACTGATAGAATTGTATTATAAACTGCCCAATAGTCAGAGAGAATTGGAGGACCAAATTTGTAAAGAGATAGCAGACCATTATAAGAAGCAGAACTTCGTGATAGGAGATTTTAACTTTCCAAATAATAACTGGGGCTCCCATGCTATAAAAGGGCTGGATGGCTTGAAATATGTGAAATCTGTTCAGGAAATCAATTTGTAGATCAGTGGTTCTCAACCTTTTTCTTTCCACTCACAACCACTTTAAGTATTCCCTATGCCATAGGTGCTCAGTGATTAGTAAGGGATTGCTTAAGGTGGTATGTGAGTGGAAAGAAAGTTTGAAAATCACTGTTTTAATCATACCCTAATTGACTTGCTATGTTCACAATTTCATAACTCCAAAGGAAATGGGCCGCCATCCAGTCCATCTCCCATTGGAAGATGAAAACCCCATTGGTGACACCAAAGGGGACCTTGAGAAGTGGTAGAGGAGGCCATCCGCCTCAATAGCTGTGTACTGAAGATCTCACGGTGGATGGGAAAATGGTGATTGACGAATTTCAAGTCTATCATGGAGAACACACAGTACTGGGCGATTTGTTTAACCATAACCTCAATGTGAGGAAGGGGGTACACATCCAGCTGCGTTTAGCAATTAATGGTTAATCACCATTCTGCGTTTATCTCCACCCTTGACCACCACTACCTGAGCTTTCCACAGGCTGGTATTGGCCTCGATAATCCCTTCATCCAGGAGCCGTCATACCTTTGCCTTTATAAGTATGGTCCTCCTCACTGTATCACCTGCTTTTAGTGGTGACTGGCTTACAATAGGGAGTGAAGTTGAGGAACAGCGGCGAGGGGTCGATGGGGAGGGTAGAGAGACTGCACGTCAGTTAGGCCAACGGGGGAGGGGGATAGAGTGGCCAGTTAAGGAACTATACGTTACTGACCTTGATGAGTGCGAGAAGGCCATTAAGTTGCATAGAGACACTCTTTCAGTGGCACTGGAAGTCTAGCCCCAACAGTACTGGCGCGCAGGGCTCTGGCATAATGAGGAGCTTAAAGTCTCTATATGTCGTGCCCCGTACAGTCAGCGTCACCATAATGTAGTTATTGATTTCTGCGGAGTGAGACTTTCAGGCTAGATCGACATTATAGGCAACTGGTTTTGAATCAAGGGAGAAACGTTGGAGAGTGTTATGAGCCCAGAGGACCCCAAAACCCAGCAGCAGTAGATAAATGGTTACTTAAACAGAAGTTGCTTTTAAATATCTTTAAACATGAAAATAGAATCAAACTTTAACATATCTCTATTAACTTACTTAACCTAACTTAATCCCCTTCTAATTCTAAGCGCATGTGTATGTAATGTGTATGTAAGTTCAGAAAAGTTCTTTGGTTCACAGTCCAATCTCACTTCTCATTCCTCCAAGTTCACTGGTTGCAAGCAATTCATATACTGTGCACAGAATTTGACATTTATAATGTTCACCAGGCTTTGATGCTTGAAAGGTAAATGGTTACCGCTCAGGAAGGTTCTTGTCAGTTTTCAGAGGGAGATTTGTTGTTCCAGGGCATCCATAACTGATGTACTTCCATCAGCCACTCCAGTGTGTGGCTGATGAAACTTGCCCCTTCAGGGTCCTCCAGATGATAACCTCTTTCTTTCCGGTCACCACAGAGTGCCTTTTTGTTTCTCTTATTCCAAGTGAAACATTAGACAGCCAGTCCTCTCCTCTTGCATGAACCGCAAGGGCTTTGACCAGGATGTTTTCCAAAAGGGGATTTTCCATAAGCTTGCCAGCTGGTCCTGTTCCAGTCCTAGCTACTGTTGCCGGCTGTAACACCAAAGAACTGATCTCTGTGTGTCTCTCTCTCTTTCTCCCGCTATAAAAAAGGGATTGAGTCACTTGGTTGTTGATGGAGAGGTTCATCATGGAGTGGGCGAGTTGATGAGGGCTGTTCTGGGCCAGCACCACTAAGGCCAGGATTGGTCCGTGGTCCGACCCGTGCTGACTCGCCTTCTAGGGGCATGATGGCAGTGCCCATACAGAAGCGTGGGTCTCCATGGAAGTCAGGGCCACCAAGATGGGAGCTTCCATGTCACGGCGTGGTCATTCCCAGAAGATGCTGGCATCCAAGATGGCTGGGACTGGGATCAGCATACTCGTGTGTAGTGGCCCTTCTTCCTTCACTTAGAGCACTTCACATCTCTCGCCAGGCAACATTTTTGGGGTGTTTTTCCGGGCCGCAGAAGTATAGGTGCTTCTGGGAGACAGCAGCTGTGGTGGGTTTGTTAATCGGACATGGTAGCAGACCAATGGCTGGTTGACCTGCATCCCAGGATGGCAAACCCATGTGGGCCTGTTCACAGAATATGCTTCTGTGTTGTGGAGGGTGATCTCCAGTGACTTCATAAGATATATCTCTCCTTTTAAGTCTAACTTAATTTGCTCAAGTAGCCTCTGGCACACATAATCAGACCTGATGCCTGCAACATAGGTATCCCAGATTATGTCTTCCATGTTTTGGGTGGTCAATACTTCCTGGAAATTGTACGCCTGCGTGAGTCCACGCCGGGCCTGGAGGAACTCATCGCCTGATTTGCTTGGTCATTGTCTGCGGGTGGCCAGCATGTGCCTGGCATATACTTCGTTAACTTTCTCCCTGTTTTGTCCCTTCAGTCTATCCATTGGTTTCACATACATGGTGGCATCCCTGATCATTGGGGACACTTGGGGTCTGACCCAGGAGAAGAGAAGATGGAGTCTGTTTGTGTCTCTGGCCACGATGCCAGCTAACTTTTGTAGGAAGACTTCAAAACAGCGTAGCCAGAGATCTTAGCTCTCTGAGGCATAAGGCAACTGTAAATCAATCTCCAATTTGTTGGGTTTCAGGAGTTGGCCCATTATTGGCAATGAAAACAAAAAAAATTCTGAATAAAATTGACGCACAGTAAATAACTTGAGAGGCTGAGACTGAGTCACTGATTTACGGGCTTCTATTCACAATGGACCCAGGCTTTCTGGGCAAGGGTAAATGTGTTAGAGGTTTTATACAAGGTCAAAGAGGGAGAGGCCACTTGTACAGTCACAGGACAGGGTGGATCAAGATCATCAGGAATACAGCAGTTCAGCAGTTCACCACAAGGCTTTACATCAAGAACTGCATCACTTTCTGGATTCAGTGCAGCAAGTGTACTAGCCAACTGTGAGATGTGCTCGCTGAATCTGTGATACATCTCTCCAAGCACTGAATCAATGGTGTTGTAGAGCACTGTCCAAAGTTCTGTTTTTCCTGATCATCCCTAAGCCATGTAGTTCCCATAATCTCATAATCATCTATAGTCATGTTTGCCTTGCGTATCAGTTTGATTGTGGATCTTAGCGGCCATGTCCCATACCTTATTAAGCTCCTCGTCACAACAGAGTCTCCGTGCACAAGCTGTTGCACTAGCCTCAACATTTAAACTTGTCAGTGTTCTCTTTCTATAGAAAATTGGTGGGTCCAACAGGACAAGAACTGAGAAAATGGCAATGAATGAGAAGCTGGCCTGGATCATCTCGAGCAGCAGGCCCACAGCCTCCATTTGTGCATCTGCGCTATAGACCAGGAAAGAGTCAATCCCACTAATTAAAAGGGATGCTATGTCAGCGAGGGAGTTTAGAATGATTGACACAGTGGCAAGATGTCCTGTCCATCTCTATTCCAGAAGGCATTTAAGATACACATCCTTATAGTACACAGCAATGGTGGCCTTCCTGAAGAATTTGAAGAGGGCATCACACTCATGAAAGAAGTCCATAGCTGGTGATTAAGGCAATGTACATAAGGTATCTCACGACCCAGTTTCTCTTGCAGTAGCTTCTGAATGCCATCATGCTTTCCAGACATCAGAGCAGCCCCATCAAATACCTGGCTTAAAATCTTTGCTATGTCCAGTCCAACTTCATTTAGCTCTGCCAAAACGATGTCTGCTAATCACCTTTGCCAGCTGTTATCATGTATCATACACAGATGTTCTGTGACCTCATATGACTCATTAAAAAATAGAATGATAATCGACATATTTTCTCATCCGGTGAGGTTCCTTCTACTTTCAATAGGAGTTACCTACATCCTTCACTATAGCCTCAGTCACCACACTGCTGAGTGTAGCTATGAGTTCATTTTGCATGTCGTAGCAGCTGTGTGTGGCACTGCAAGGGATCATTTTCACAACCTCAGCCATATCAGGATTCTTTTTAACTGCATAATCTAGTAAGGAGAGGGAAAGTCCACGAACCGCCCCCCCCCCCCAACATGTTATCAAAAGCTTATCTTCCCTCATAAAGGAAATTAGTTTACCACGAAAAATCCGAGAACATGGATGACAGAGGAAACATAATACCTGTTCAGTTGTTCTGCATTTACAAGTGTTGAAATCTCCTTTCCAGTACGGACACACCATCTCCTGCTCCTTCTTCAGTTTATAGCAAGAGATATGCACCTTTGAGGATTCATGTTTATTAAATCCACGATCTCTCTCTCTCTCTCTCTCTCTCTCTCTCTCTCTCTCTCTCTCTCTCTCCTGCCCACACGCCCCCAGCATTTTTCCATTTACCAAAGGCCACACTCACAGTGATGAAGACTTTCGAGTGGTACTAGACAAGCAACAGCAAAAGCAAAATGCTGCTTAGGCCTTGACTCTCTACTCAAGCCTGTCTCAGTTGTGATACCAAGCAGAGACAAATGAATGGTTCTGTGGGAAACAGAAGTACCTTCACAGATTGCGCTCGAAACAAAAATTGAGAACAAAGAACATTTATTGTACAACAGTGCAAAGTTGGGTGCTTCTCCTTACCCTAGGAATACACACAGATACTGGGGCTCACCCAACTTTTCAGTGTAGAGATAACCCCCCCCCCCTTAACATTCTTCTGCCTCCTGGATTGGTTTGGCATTTGGTAATTCTGTCTGCCTATGTGCAGTTTCTGTAAACTTGACCATGGGGTAGCCTGTCTGGGACCCATCATGTCATTGTCCTTATTCCTGAATCTGCCTTTGTCCTTATTCACACATCTCAACCCCCAGGACTTACTAATTCTATATGCAGAACTTGCTAGTTCTTTCTATCACTATAAAACCTTTCTTCTATTGTACTTGCGTAACACTTCCTCACACTCTTATCAGAATTCATCCCTCTTCAGCATTTACTTAACTTCCTCTAGTCTAGTCTATTATTCTTTATTTTATTCATACTAACTTTACTTCCTATAATCTATTATCTCTCACAATCCCCTCTTTTTCTTTAGCTACGCTTAGTAAATTCTCAACTGGAAACTTGGTCTTTTTCCCAGCGAGTCAGTAAACGAACTGTAATCTCAGCATCATCAGACGGAGTTCGGGAAACATACATCCTTTGGGTTGTAGGGATCTGACGAAGGGTCCGTTGAATTAAACACTGCACACAAGTCATTAGGCAGGGAAGTTTCATGATGGCCAAAGTAATGAGTCCAACTGCTATAAGGGCTGTGAGTATCCACCTCCAGTCAACAGTAAAAAGTTCAACCGCCTGACCATTGTGACCATTGTCATCAATCGATCTTTCACAAACGCTGCCCTCAGCAGCTAACAAGTAATCGAGAGCCAGGCGATTTTGATAAGCTGTAGCTCATATCTGTCGTTGTTCTTCAGCCAATAAATCAAAGGCCATCGCTGTCTGTTTGGTGATAATCTTCAAAACTGCCTGGAGTCTGGTTAAACGGTTTAAATGCCAAACAGCTGTGGTAGTCTGGAGCAGCCTGAGCCATTTACAACTCGAATCGCCCTTATAGTGATTGCCTTTAGCCTTGCCTTTAGCCTTCCGAATGCATTCGTGACCCAAGGGATGATTTACAAGATGCTAAGTTGGGGGGGAGCGTTTATTGTTACCTAACCTGTGAGTAGCAGCTTGTCTGCGAGCATTAGCATATATACCCCCTTCATCCCTACTCCAGGTCTTTTTTTTTCTTTGGCTTGGCTTAGCCCTGACTAATGTTCTGCCTATCATTTTCCCACCATCTTCTTTGTACCATATTTTTAGCACTCATCTCTTTAATATCTGTAGAGGCCAGGACGCCAACCCAATCCACTCCCTAGGGCAGGTCTGTTTCCCTGGTCCATGTTGGGATCCTAAATTAAACCATACTAAATAAGGTACCCCACTATGAATAGACTCTATACCTGTGCCCTCTCTGCATTCTAAAGGTAAACTTGTCCATTCCTCAAAGTAATTATCACCTCTGCTGCCCCTATTCCAGGAGGACTTAATACATTGTATACAATTGGGTGGTTTCCCAAAAATGGGGAACCAGCAGAAAAACAATACAGCAAATAATAAAAATAACATTACAGCACTTTTTCCCGGCGTAGCGTAATTTTCAGACCAGAAGGATGCGAGACTGCACGCAAGGTGGAGGGTGTATTATCAACGTCTTTAGTTCCTGGTTTAGCTTGTTTAATGCATTGTATGTGAGTCCACCCCTTTTCTTTTGTTCGCACTGCAGTGTCTATAATCAGAAGTACACAATAAGGGCTGTCCCATATCGGTTTTAGTTTATGGTCTTGCCACGCTTTTACATATACCAAATCACCAGGTTTAACAGAATGAATAAGATAGTCCAGGGGTGGGATTTGAGCTAATAAACCCTTCTGTCGTAAGTCATACAGAGAAGTAGAAAGTCCCTTACGAGGAGCTGTGTGAGTCCTAATTAAAGCTAAGGGTAAGCATTTAATCCAGGAGAGGCCAGTTTCCTCATGAAGTCAAATGAGTTGATCTTTCAGGGTGGATTCATCCGTTCAACACGGCCTGAACTCTGGGGGTGCCATGGGGTATGTAAATGCCAATCTATTCCCAGAATTTTACACACACTCTGGAGTACCTGAGAGGTAAAATGTGTACCTCGATCTGAGTCAATGGTTTGAATAATGCCATAACAGACTCTAGTAATATCCGGATAACAGTGCTAACACGATCATTAGGGGTCGGGAAAGCCTCAACCCATCGAGTAAAATGATCCACCATCACCAGGAGGTATTTATAAACCCCTATCTTAGGTAATTCCATGAAGTCAATCTGTAGTCGTTGAAACGGGCGTACGGCTATATCGCGACCGCCAGGCATTTCCTGGCGCATGACTTTCTTATTCACTTGCTGACAGATTGGGCACCCCTGAGTACTTTGCTTGGCTATGGTGTATATTCCCGAGCAATTAAAGGACCGTACAAAAGCATCAACAAGTGCCTGTGTTCCCCAATGTGTCTGCTGGTGGAGCTGATCAATAATCTGACGACCCAAGGTTTTGTTCAGTACTTGGCATCCCTCTGCCTTCCACCACAACCCATCGGCAGTTTGACGCATTCCATGGTCTTTCATATAAACCTCCTCTTCCCGTGAAAAGATGGGAGTCTTTTGAACCTCATGTGGGGTGGGAAGTAACAGCTGCATGTCTATTTTTTTCTGTGAGTGCAGCCTGTTTGGCAGCTTCATCTGCCCGTCTGTTCCCCTGTGCTTCAGGACTGTCAATAAGTTGATAGCCCCGTACATGAACTACAGCTATCTCCTCAGGTAACATAAGAGCATCTAAGGATTGAACAATTAAGTTTTCATGGATCAACTTTTGTCCTTTCCCAGTTATCATTCCCCTCTCTTTCCAAATCTTTCCAAAGGTGTGCACTATACCAAAAGCATACTTGAAGTCGGGATAGATTGTCTCCACCTTTCCCTCTAAACCCTGGAGAGCTCTACAGAGGGCATATAATTCACAGGATTTTGCTGACCAATGACCGGGAAGACGTCCGGCTTCAATCACAACTCCTTCATTCCCATCCACTATACTATACCCGCTATAACGAATGCCGTCAATGCAGCGGGAAGATCCATCAATAAACCACCTTTCACCCTCCCGTAAAGGTTCATCACTTAAATCATCTCTAATTTTTGTCTGTAAATCTATCACTTCTAAACATACATGCACTAAATCATTGGGGACAGTATCAGAATCTGGAGAAACCAAGAAGGCAGCTGGATTCTGTTCTTTCTTCATAATCAGTGTCAAATCATCCCTATCCATGAGAATCGCTTCATACTTTAAAATTCTAGAATCAGTAAGTCACCTTCCGGCACGTTGTAAGAGAATGGTGCGGACTGTGTGAGGGGTATGAACTAACATCGGGGCACCAAACGTAATCTTTTGTCCTTCTTCGACTAAAATAGCAAAAAGAAGTCATGAGGTTGCTCTGGCAGATAATGTGAAGTTAAACCCGAAGAGTTTCCATAAGTTCTTCTTTCTTTGGCTTGGCTTCGCGGACGAAGATTTATGGAGGGGGTAAATGTCCATGTCAGCTGCAGGCTCGTTTGTGGCTGACAAGTCCGATGCGGGACAGGCAGACACGGTTGCAGCGGTTGCAGGGGAAAATTAGTTGGTTGGGGTTGGGTGTTGGGTTTTTCCTCCTTTGTCTTTTGTCAGTGAGGTGGGCTCTGCGGTCTTCTTCAAAGGAGGTTGCTGCCCGCCGAACTGTGAGGCACCAAGATGCACGGTTTGAGGCGTTATCAGCCCACTGGCGGTGGTCAATGTGGCAGGCACCAAGAGATTTCTTTAGGCAGTCCTTGTATCTCTTCTTTGGTGCACCTCTGTCACGGTGGCCAGTGGAGAGCTCTCCATATAACACGATCTTGGGAAGGCGATGACCCTCCATTCTGGAGACGTGACCTACCCAGCGCAGTTGGATCTTCAGCAGCGTGGATTCGATGCTGTCGGCCTCTGCCATCTCGAGTACTTCGATGTTAGGGATGAAGTCGCTCCAATGAATGTTGAGGATGGAGTGGAGACAACGCTGGTGGAAGCGTTCTAGGAGCCGTAGGTATATTAAGAGTAAAAGGATAGTCAAGGACAAAATTGGTTCCCTTGAGGATCAGAGTGGTCAACTATGTGTAGAGCCTCACAAAATGGGGGAGATCTTAGACAGTTTTTGCATTAGTATTTACTTAGGAAACTGGCATAATGCATAAGGAATGAAGGGAAACAAACAGAAGGGTCATGGAACATAAGGAGATTAAGGTGGAAGAAGTCCTAGCTGCCTTATAGTGAATAAAGATAGATAAATTATCTAGGCCAGATATGATATTCCTTCAGACCTTGAGAAAGACTAGTGTAGAAATTGCAGGGTCCGTGGTCAATATATTCAAAATGTCCTTAGCCATGGGTGAGTTGCCAGGGATTGGAGGGTAGATCATGTTGTTCTGTTGTTTAAAAAAGGCTCCAAAATTAAACCAAGTAATTATAGGCTAGTGAGCCTGACATCAGTAGTAGGTATATTATTGGAAGGAGTTCTGAGAGATAGGTTATATAGATATTTGGACTGCCATGGGCTGATTAAGAACAGTCAACATGGCTTAATGTGTGATAGGTCATGTTTAACAAATCTTGTAAAGTTTTTCAAGGAGGTTACCAAGAAGGTAGATTAAGGAAATACTGTGTTGTCTACATGGACAAAGCACCACATGGAAGGTTAGTCAGCAAGGTCGTATGGCTATCCCTTGAGGTCAAGGATGATGGACTTCATTCCACTAATCTATTTATGGGCTCTTAAGTGACTTATGAGTCCAATCTTGGCTTTGAAAGATCTTCCTCATTCAGGATAGGATTCGTAATTGGCTGTGTGGGAGAAAACAGAGAGTGGTAGTGGATGGTGGCTTCTCAGACTGGAGGCCTGTGACTAGTGGTATGCCTCAGGGATCCATACTTGGATCATTGTTGTTTGTTGTATTATGAATAATCTGGATGATAATGCTGATGACACAAAGATAGGAGACATTGTTGAGAGCGAGGAAGATTTTCAAAGCTTGCAGAAAGATCTGGACCAACCGGGAGAATGGGCCAAAAAATGGAACTTGGAGTTTAATGCAGACAAGTGTGAGGTCATGCATTTTGGAAGGGCAAACCAAGGTAGGACATACACAGTAAATGGTAGAGCACTGAGGAGAACAGAGAAGCAGAGAGATCTGGGAATACAGATACATTGTTCCCTGAAGGTGACATTGCATGTGGACAGGGTTGTAAAGAAAGCTTTTGGCATCTTAGCTTTTATAAATCAAAGTATTGAGTATAGGAGTTGGGATGTTATGTTGAAGCTGTTTAAGACATTGGTGAGGCCAAATTTGGAATATTGTGTGCGGTTCTCTGGCTGTCTAGTTGCAGGGGATGGATATCAGAAAGATTGAAAGAGTGCAGAGATTTACTAGGATGTTGCTGGGTCTTCAGGAGTTGAGTTACAGGAAAAGATTAAACAGGTTAGGATTTTATTCCGCTGAGCGATGAAGAATGAGGAGAGAATTAACCGAGGTTTACAAGATTATGAGAGGTATAGACAGAATGGATGTGAGTAGGCTTTTTCCACTTAGATTGGGGGAGATAAATGTGATAGGTCATAGTTTTAAGCTGAAAGGGAAAAGGTTTAGGGGGAACATTAATCGTGGGAGTGTGGATGAGCTACCATCTGGTGTGGTGAATGTGGGCTCAATCTTGAGTTTTAAGAGTAAATTGGATAGATACAAGGATGGGAGAGGTCTGGAGGGTTATAGAATGAGAGCAGGTCAGTGGGATTAGCAAAATAATAGTTGCCACATACTAGAATGGCTGAATGGCCTGTTTTCTGTGCTGTAGCATTCTATGGTTCTAGGTTTGCATATACAGTATATCATTCTAGAACCATGAATAAAGCTAACTCTTAACTACCATATATATTCAGTGAATAAGTAGTGAAACCCTAAAAAAAATCCTCAAAAGTGGGGTGGTGTCGATTTATACATCAGATATACTTTTGAGACCTTAAATTCACCAAAAAAAAAACAAATTGACATCAATTTGGAATGTAAATCGATGCTGGAAGCATCTCCCCACCAGCTGCACTGCTGCTCCCCGACACCTCCCCATTGCTGAGCGCCACCATAACCGTTCCTACCTGGGACCCTGATGTTGCCGTCGCTGCTCCTGCCTAGTAGGCCGAAGTTCCTGCTCCCGACGGGAGCACAATGTTGCTGTTCCAGCTCCATGGGCCGTCGCTGCTGATGCCTAGTAGGCCAATGTTTTGTTTTTACTCACTTAATTTACAGGTTTGTTACTTGTGATCAGGGTGCTTGTAAAAGTTTGGGTTGTTCATGGGAGGCTTGGACAGCCCAAAAAATGTGGGTCGACTTATACACCGGACGTAACATAAAACCATTAAAATGAGGCTAAGAAAGAGGGTTGACTTATATGCCAAAATATACGGTACTTCTAAAGTTCAAAACCCACAGGGGATGTACACTAAATATAATCAAAGCATTGAGATTCAAACCGAGAAATGAATAAAAATAATTGCACACTATTTCCAATCCTACTTTCATGATGACTCAGACTATTAGGATCCCCTATTAGGATCCCCTATTAGGATCCCCTATTAGGATCCCCTATTAGGATCCCCTATTAGGATCCTCTTGTACTTCACTTACGTAATCATTAAAATAGAATATCAGCTAGTGCTAAGTGTAACTGTAGTTTTTAAAAAATGACATCAATAATTCTGAACTATTCCATGAAGTATTTGCTCCATTAAATCACAACCAGGGACATGCAGTAAATTAAGATCTTACAACTGATGCCCACATGCAAGGAATTAACCACTAAAACTCCTTTAAGCTTATGTGTTTGAATGGTGAGAAAAAAAGAGGAATACTGAGCAAAGGTTTTGCCCTAATGTGGCAAGAAAGACGGAGACGAAGAGATGAAGCAGCGGACCAGTGAAGGGCTCTGAGGCTGAATAATATATGGGCAGTGAGCTGTTGGCGACTCAAAGCGAGGAACCCACGCAGGCTGTGGGTTGCTGGTGACTGCAGTCAAGGTATTCACACTGGTCTGCTGATTGCTGGAGACTTGCTCAAGACTGGCTGAAGGGGTACCAGATATCAGAACTGGAATGCGAGAGGGTGCTGAAGGGTTCCTGGTCGTGTCAATGGTTTGGATCTGGAGCTCAGGCTGCTGATGGTTGAGACTGGACTTGGTGTGGCTACAGGGGCCTGCAGGAGCACTGGAGGAGAATCCATGGACTCCCAGTGTCTCAGAGGAGACTCTCTTTTTCTTCTCTTTCTCTGACTGTAAAAGGCGCTTCAGGCAATTTCTGCCGATGGCGAATCTGTCTGCCTTACAACAGACAAAAAAAAATTGGTATAATATTGCACTGTCTTTATTACATGAAAATAAATTGAATCTTGAATTCGAGAAATAATGAGGGGATTTTACTGATTTTACTGTGATTGTCCTCTGAGCCTTCTCCTCCAGCTACTCCAAGGGATACTGTGTAATTAAAGCTGTTTATCATTCCTGCCTCATGCCTAATTGAAAGAAACCCCTACTGCACTGCATCATTTCTGAGGAACTTCTGCTGAGTTCCCTTTCTCTTGGAAATTACAAGCTTCAAAAACATAAATTGGGCATCACTAATTACAACTTCTGAATTAACTGCACTGCCACGACAATCACAATAAGCACTGAAATTAAAAAAAAAGCAATTGCTTAGCTCCCTGTCCTCACACATATCTTGCCAAAGCCTCTCAGGACAGATGCAGCAACAATCAGAAAATACAGTTAACACAGTAGTACAGCTGGTTGGGTTTTTGCCTCAGTTCCTGTGATCCAGGTTTAATCCTGACCACTGATTCTGTCTGACCTTCTATAGAACTGTATGGGTCTCTTCTGGGTGCTCCAGTTTCCCACTTCATCTCAGATATGTGAAGCTTGGTAGATTAATAGTCACTGCAAATTGTTCCATGGCTTAATATTGTGGAGCAGGGGAGAGAAGAGAATTGATGGGAATGAGAAACAAACTGATTATAGGGAAAATTAATGGGGAAAAGGGAATGCTCAGACTCAATGGCTTCATTTCATGTCATAAAGAAATATGGAAATATAGAAAAGTCCTACAGATTTCAGATTTTCAAAAAGGTTCTTACTGTTTTTAGTTGTCAGCCTCAAAACCCTCAGCGGAAGGCATTTCTGAGGTAATGGGAGATCCATGGGGTGAAGGTTGAAGACTGGATAATAAAGTCTACTAATACACCATCATCCTTCACCTTCCCAAGGTAAAGATAGATCATTGTGAACCCATTAAGATCCATACATAGGTGTGGCAGCCAGGTGAAGATGGGTGATACATTCATGTACAATTGCTCACAAAAAGATCTTGAGAAATTGGCTATAAAACAGTGATTTGACCTGAGCCTCAGCTCCACTTGCCTGTATGTTTTCACAATCCTTCTCTCATCTCTGGACCAAAAATCTGTATTGTTGTTGAATATGTTCTCAAGGTAAAGAAACAGAAGTAAGCCATTTGGTCCATTGGCTGCTTCATTTATGTACCAAGATACATTGAAAATGTTTGTTTTACCAACAGTCCACCTTGTCAACCAATACAACAGTGGAGACACAGTGCAGAATACAGAGTTTCAGAACAAGATGGTAATGAGTAAGAGTTTATTGTCATACTCAGAAGTTCAATATATATGTATATATATATGTATATATGCACTGAAAGTTTTTACATGCTGCAGCCAAACAGATACACCAACTACAATAGTATACATTAAATTACTTCAGTACAGAAAGATAATAAATATAATAGATAGATAGAATTCATGAGTGTACAAGGTGTATTGCTGTTGAGGATGACACTGGAGGAGGTGTTGTCACCAATCCTAACCAATTACCATCTGCAGGACAGTAAGTCAAAGACCCATTTGAAGAGGGTTTGCTGAAACCAAAGTCTTGGAGTGTGTGAATGAATTTATTTGGCATGGTGGTGCTGAAGTCATAGAACATGAAGAGATGGAACACACAATTTGGTCTTTTGGTCTGTCAGGTCTGAGCTGAAAGTTATATACACTAATCTCATTTTTTTAATTCTCTCCACACTCTACATATTGGGGGGGTGGGGTGCATTTATAATGACTAATGAACTAACCAACCTGCATGTCTTTGGATGTGGGAGGAAGCTTGAGCGTTTATAGGAAACCCATGCAGTCACAAAATGAACATATAAACTCCACTCAGAGCATCTGAGGGTAGAATTGAATCCAGGGCTCTGGTGCTATGAAGCAGTGTCTCTTCCAGCTGTACCACCTTGCTGCTCTAGAAGAAATTCCTTGTCATCTCCATCATAGAGTCATCCAGCACAGAAAAAAGTTCTAAGCTCAATTTGCCCATGGCGACCATGTTGCCATCCTGAGCTAGTCCCTCTTGCCTATATTTGACCCATATGCTTTTAAACCTTCCTTGTCCATGTACCTGTCTAAGTAACTTTTCAGTAGCATAATTGTACCCACTTCTACAGTTTCCTCTGACAGCTCATTCCATATACAAAGCTCTCTCTGTGCAAAACAATTGTCCCTCAGGTTCCTTTTAAATCTTTCCCCTCTCACCTTAAATGAAAAATCCCTTATTCTAAATGTATGCTCTATAGTTTTTAAATTTAAATTTTACATTTTAATTTTTATACTTAGCTTTTTATTTAAATTTAGGTTTACAGCTAGGTAACAGGCCCTTTCAGCCTTTGAGCCCATGCTGACCAATTGACCTACACCCCTGGTATGTTTTGAATGGAGTGAAAAAACCAAAGCCCCGGAAAAACCCCACACAGATATGGGGAAAACTCCTTGCAAACAATGCCAAATTTGATCCACGGTCACTGGCACTGTAACAGCGTGGTGCTAACTGCTACATTAACTGTGCCACTCCAACCTTGATTCTGCCACAAGATCAAGCATCCTCCTAGCACCAAATGGAAGAGTTTCACGCAAGTTCACAATCGAATAACGATATAGATGACCGGAATGTCAAACAATCACGAAGAACTTTACAGTTCTTAAGCCCAGATTTATTTAACCTGTTTCCATTATTTATGTTTATTTATGTTTATTATTTATAAACAGAACTCAAACTTAACTGTGTCAATTGAACTCATTTGTTTTCTGCTCCTTCTTGATCTTTTCTCGACCACATCAATCTGAGCTTTTCCGCTTTTAAAAAAAAGTATTTCATTAAATACTCTTCAATTTCAGTATAAATCTGGTGCAAATGTTTCTTTTATGATCTTGGCCTGACTGTCAATCTAAGTCTATGTTAAAGTATGTAACAAAATGAATTTGCACTTTGTGTTAAAATTACTCTATAGTTAATAACTCTCAGGAATCTGGATGAGCGCCAACAATAATGAAATAGTTTCTCTATCCTCAATTGTAGACTTCCTTTCCACTAATGGCAGACAATATGTTCATCCTATAAAACTCAGAGGCAAGATTAATGTTGAATTAATCACAGAGAGCATAATTTCTGTCCCTTTTCACGTGACCCACCTTCTACAGGCAAAATTGCCAAAATATCAAAAAATGACATGTTGAATGTAGAGGCTGGCAGAATGAAGGGTTCTCTACATCTCTTCTGTCTGGGGGAAATTTTCACCTTACTATCCTTTGCATCCAGCAGATCATTTCTGCCAGCGGCGACCAGTCATATCTTCCCCTTTCTGTTTTCTGCAGGAAACTTTCTCTCTAAATTCCATTGTTCACATATCCCTCCCCATCCATTTGACCACCACCCCCCCTCGCATTTTCCCCTGCCACCAAATGAGAAGCAACACCTGTCCCTACACTTTGTCCTTTATCTCAACCCAGGGATCCAGGTGAGGCAGAGATTGACATGGACGTCCTCTAATTCATCTATTACAATCAGTGCTCTCAATGTGGCCTCATTCTACTTTAGTGCCAAATGCAGTCAAGGCAACTGACTGCTTTGGCTATTACCTATGCTCTCTCCACAATGGTCATCTGAACAAAAATTTTTATATCCTCTTCCCATTTCAATGCCAAACTTTTTGTCCTCAGCTTTCTTCACTGCCAGGGTGAAGCCAAATGCAAACATATTTTGCTGAAGTAGTCTTGACCCAATGGCATGAATGTTGAATTCTTCAATTTCAAGTAATCCACACTCCACTTGTTTCTTTTTCTTTCCTTCATATTCACGTACTCTCATGCATACATTTCTTTCCAAATCCTGCTGCCCCAGACTCCTGTTAGCCAGTTTCCTTCTCCATCTCAAGTTGGCTTGATCTGTCTTTTACCCATACACTTCTCTTACTGGCTCTCCTATCACATCTGCCAACTGTTCTCATCTGGTCACCATCTCTCCCATAACTGGTTCCTCACATCACCTGCCTTTCCAACAGATTCAATAATCAGAAATCCTTTGTTGTCTCGACTTATCACCTCCCAGGTTATCTCGTTATCTCCAATTTTTGCTACTTCACCTCCCCTATTTTCTCATCAAGCCTTCCTCACCTGCATCCATCTCCAGCATGCAGCACTTGCCTCACTCTGCACCCTCATTTCTTTAAACTATCTACCTCTCCTTTTTTCTTTCAGTTCTAATGCAGGGTCTCAACCAAAATCATTGACCATCTCTTTCACCCAGAGATGTTGCCTCACCCATTACATTTCTCCTGCAATTTGTTTATTGCTCTGCAGTTTCTTGTGTCTCCACTGATCTCTTGTTTGTGTTGTGTTTTGTTTTATCTATTTCCATTGAACTGTACTGTGACTGTCTTTCTTTTCTTCTTTGGCTTGGCTTCGCGGATGAAGATTTATGGAGGGGCAATGTCCATGTCTGCTGCAGGCTCGTTGGTGACTGACCAGTCCGATGCGGGACAGGCAGGCACGGTTGCAGCGGTTCCAAGGGAAGATTGGTTTGTTGGGGTTGGATGTTGGGTGTTTCCTCCTTTGTCTTTTGTCAGTGAGGTGGGCTCTGCGGTCTTCTTCAAAGGAGGTTTCTGCCTGCCAGACTGTGAGGCACCAAGATGCATGGTTGGAGGTGATATCAGCCCACTGGCGGTGGTCAATGTGGCAGGCACCAAGATATTTCTTTAAGCAGTCCTTGTACCTCTTCTTTGGTGCACCTCTGTCTCGGTGGCCAGTGGAGAGCTCGCCATAGAACACGATCTTGGGAAGGCGATGGTCCTCCATTCTGGAGACGTGACCCACCCATCGCAGTTGGGTCTTCAGCAGTGTGGATTCGATGATTGCGGACTCTGCCAGCTCGAGTACTTCGATGTTGGTGATGAAGTCGCTCGAATGAATGTTGAGGATGGAGTGGAGACAGCGCTGATAGAAGCGTTCTAGGAGCCGTAGGTGATGCCGGTAGAGGACCCATGATTTGGAGCCGAACAGGAGTGTGGGTATGACAATGGCTCTGTACACGCTGATCTTTGTGTGTTTCTTCAGGTGGTTGTTTTTCCAGACTCTTTTGTCTCCGAACCCTTCTCCATTAACAACGGCATGAAGCAAGGCTGTGTCCTCGCACCAACCCTCTTTACTATCTTCTTCAGCATGATGCTGAAACAAGCTATGAAAGACCTCAACAATGAAGACGGTGTTTACATCCGGTACCGCACGGACGGCAGTCTCTTCGATCTGAGGCGCCTGAAAGCTCACACCAAGACACAAGAGCAACTTGTCCGTGAACTACTCTTTGCAGACGATGCCGCTTTAGTTGCCCATTCAGAGCCAGCTCTCCAGTGCTTGACGTCCTGTTTTGTGGAAACTGCCAAAATGATTGGCCTGGAAGTCAGCCTGAAGAAAACTGAGGTCCTCCATCAGCCAGCTCCCCACCATGACTACCAGCCCCCCCACATCTCCATTGGGCACACAGAACTCAAAACGGTCAACTAGTTTACCTACCTCGGCTGCACCATTTCATCTGATGCAAGGATCGACAACGAGATAGACAACAGACTCGCCAAGGCAAATAGCGCCTTTAGAAGACTGTGACTGTACTGTGATATTATTTCATCCATTATTTGTTATGTCACCAGGGGTTTAGAATAAACAATATGTTGCAAGATGGATGTTAATCATGGATGAAGTAGATCATTGGAGGATTGGAAAACTTCGTACTGTTTCAGTGGCAAATGACTAATCCACCATGTTCGTCTCTTAGCCAATACAGCCATACCCTGAAATATGAAGTACATCATTTTTGATGTGAAATCTCAAATGAAAATGGGTTTGAATGGAGTTCCATGATTCTTCACCACCCCACATAGCTTTAATATCTATCTGGCCCAGCAGATTATTTTTAAGCCTTCAGGGAAGTGGTGTGGCTAGAGAAATTTCAATTGTGATCCTTGGAATTGAGAAAGTTAGCACAGATTTAATAGAAAAGGCATGACATAGAATATGGAATATAGAACAGTACATCACAGAAATAGGCCCTTTGGCCACATGTCTGAGCCAAACATTGTGATGTTTATTTTACTGTAATAAACAAATGAGTTCTTTTAAAGTAATTATACTTTATTAGCTAAATCACAAGACCAGGTTGAGGCATCCATCTTGAATCCAACTGAAGTTGCAAAAAACTAGGCTCTGACTCCCTCTAATGGTCAGGAGTGTCACTATCACTCTATCACTACATCCCCTTTCCTTGAGGTGTTTAATCTAACAACACTAATACAGTATTCATTTCAATTTAAAGTTCAACACAAGGTTAAACACAACATCAGCAGCACAAACTTTAGAAGGGTGCAGTTCCTTTTCTTTTAGAGATTCAGTGCGTCAGGTGCTTTGATAGCACATGTGGATTTTCTTAACATGGGTGCTTGTGCCACCTCTGCTGGTCAACTTCTGTCCAGCACTGGTATTGTTTCCTCTGTTGCTGTACAGGCTGGATCTTCTGCATTTGTCTGTTCCTGTAATGTCTCTTGCATTTTCAGCAGGTTCTTTTGATTCCTCCTCTGTTCTGACAGTGTCGTATCTTAGATTTACTTCCTCCAGAACAGAAGTCTTTTTTGTCTCAGGTGTGGAAATCTCTGAATCTCACTGTGTCATGTTGTGATAGTGGCTCTCTAAGCTTCTGGCTGACTTGTCATAGTTTGCTTTTTGTCTCCATTGAGAACACTTTTGTTTTAATTCAACATCTGTTCATGTTTGGGTCTGCAGAATAGGGAAGTGTGGTGCACAGTCCACATTCCATCAGAAGCTCAGTGGGTAACATGCCATGATCAAGTGGTGAAGCTTTGTAACTCAATCAAGCTAAATACAGATCTGACTCACCCTCTTCTGCTTTCTTGAGCAACTGTTTAACTATGTGAACTCCTTCCTGTGCTTTACCATTTGATTGTGGTTGCAGAGGACATGAGGTCATATGTCAAAAATCATACTCTTTGGCAAAGTTCCGGAATTCTCTACAGCTGTAGGGTTGGTCAATTGTCATTGAAGACAATTTGAGGAATTCCATGTCTGGCAAAGGTCGATTTGATATATTTGATTACAAAAGCAGCAGACATATTAGGAAGCAGTGCAATCTCCAGATAGTTCAATAGATAATCAATAACCAACAACTAATTACTTCCATTCATGTGGAACAGACGAGTCCTAACTTTCTGCCATGGTTCTGCTGGCACATCAGTTATGATCACAATTTGTCTGCTTTGTGTGATGTTTCAGAGAGGTCTCACAGCTGGAAACCATCCTCTCAATTTCAGCATTTATCCCTGGCCAATAAAGAGCATTTCTGTCCCTCCTCTTGTACTTTTCCATTCCAAGGTCCCCCTCAGGCACCCTTTTCAGCATCTGTTGTCACAGTGATTGAGGAATAACAATTCTGCTCTGCCCACTGCCAACACTCAGCTCTGTTCTGATGTTATAGTATTGCTGACATTCATTTCTAGGCCATTCTTCATTCAAATTCTTGATGATCTTCTGTAGAACTGTGTCCTTTTCTATTTTAGCTGTGATCTGCTTAGATTTCATGTAAGACCTAGAAAGAAATTGATTCATCAGATTCACGTGGAGATTCACATCTGTCTCTGTGAAACTCTTATTCTGTGTTCACTCTGTGTTATTGCCCTGGATAATGCATCAGCTAACACAATGCATTTCCCTGGTATGTACATCCTCTTCACTAGGCTTAAGTTTTCAGAGGTTTTGTCACCCAGCAGTGATTCATGTGACTACTGTGAACCTGAGGTGGTGCTCTTTATCTCTAATTTTCACCTTGAGCTTGCATGTACCTTTCATGTCCATGCTCTGTCCATTGTAAGCTTTAATCTGTACAGGATTTCCATGGATGTATGGCTTTATCTTTATTGCCCTGATGTTGTTCACAGATCAAATTGACCTTTTCCCCTGTGTCCAGCTTGAAATGAATATTTGCTCCATTTGTATGCAATAACACTGTCCACTTGTCCTGCTCGACTCTGTTCACACTTGCCTGTTCAGTGCCTGTTGGTTTAGAATCTTTCTGTATTACTATGTCTACAAACATGATGCCCAAATCAAATTAAAACTCTGCTGCTTCCACCTGATAGATATCCCTCCATCCCCTTCATATTCATGTGTTTATCTGGAGGCCTCTTAAATGCTACTATTATATCTGCTTCCACCATAAGTCCTGCCACCTCGTACCAGGTTCCTATCATTCTTTGTGTAAAATATTTGCCCCACACATCTCTGTTAAATTTTCTTCCTTCACCTTAAATGTATGTCCTTTGGTGTGCACACTTTTGCCCTGGAAACTATTGGAAAGCACTCAATTACAATGGATTTTGATTGAATACATGAAGCAAAATTGTTTACACTGCTCAGAGAGACAGTTACTAGAGAACATCATAGAGAAAAGACCTTGACAGTGCATGGAGAGAAATGTTTTGTGCAGTTGTATATTATGATCCTGAATGAAACATTTGAGTGACAGGTAGAAGCAAATTCAATGTAATTTGCAAAAGAGAATTCTGAATATTTACTTTAATTGAAACATTTTGAAAAATATTACATGCTATGAGTGAAATTTCCTTCCTGGATAGCTCTAGATAGGGAAGGGGACCATGGTTGATGATGACATGAAGGAGAGATAAAGCATTCAACATACATCTATCTAAATTCCTGCTGGTGGCTTTTAGCTGGTGACTGTTCTTAGAACTAGTGTGTCTGGCTGTCAGATGCATGCATTAACGCTTTCCCTTGATGCTCACACCTAAACATTTAGCATTGGAACAGATATTTGCTGATAGGGGGTGATAACATTGAGAAGGCAGAAACAAAGATATTGGAACATTTCTGGTTTCAGAAATCTATGAATGTCAACACTGCCCTCTTCAGTCATTGGAACAGAACATATTCAGAGCGGTCAATTTGGATGATCCATTTTACAATATGAAGATTGACAGAGTTGACTTTAGAAGTAAGCCAGTAATATAATCTCATTTGTTTTTGAACCAGACGTCCCTGTGTTCAAATTCATGTCAGAATCACCACTGTGGCACCAGTGAGAGTCCAGCTTTCAAACAAACTACAAAACAAAGTTGTTTCTCCCCTAGAAGGATGTGAAATATCCCATGGCACTCTTTTTATATAGAAGTACAAGAGATTTTTCCAAATGTGGGAAACAATGCTATTCTCACACCAACATCCAAAATAATTGTGCGTGGAAGATTTTTGATTATATCTATCATTATACTTAAAAGTACTTTATTAATATTTGGGGACTGGGTGTCGTTGTAAATGGTGCTGAAGAATAATTTCTTCCTCCTTGTTTAGAACATTAGCATTGATGGATTTAAGATTCTCTATTAAGAGATTTCTTTTTTTTCTTTCTTACACCATTTATAGCAAACCCTTAACCTTCACAAAACACCCACAGAAAATTGACAAGAATTTTAAGGTATGGGTTCTTTTGTTCAGGAGGAATTATCCTCTACACAATTATTGAGCAAGGTCATACAATGCACAACCCCTTCCAACTCAAGTATCTACTAATAGGAAAGCAATATAATGCCTGACTTTTACCCTGGATTTGGTGGGTTTATCAACGTCCGTAGAATTTACTACCTTGAGAATATCCGAGGCAAATCTCTCAGAAAATAAATGAGAAATGAGAGATGACATGTGTTGAAATCTGGAGCCAAAGATAATCTACAGGAGGGTCAGTGGGTCAAGTAGTAACTGTTGAGGAAATGGAATATGAACGTTCATCAAGACTGAGAGGAGAGATAACCAGTACAAGGAAGACTGGTGAGACAGAGGCCAATTGGCATTGGTGAACTTGGGAAGGCTGAAGGATGAAAGACAAATGGAGCTGGGTAGGGGAAGGAGAGGGAAAGAGTTGGGAGAGTGAGGCTGGTGATTCACAAGTTGTAAAGACATAGAGTGAAAAAGTAGATTTCCAGTCCCTATTCTGCACTTCGCCATCTTGTTTTTTGAAATGATGCCATCCCTTTCTTCCAGATTCTCCACCTTCATCAAATGAGGTCTCAACATGAGGTCTTCAAAGCTGCCACCCAACACAAAATAATCTGGTTGGGTAGTTTACAGCCCAATTGTATGAATATATCATTTTAATTCCAGTTAATCCTCACCTCTTGAGCATTTGTCACTCTCTTCTGATCCACCTTTGAATTCCTCCTCCACCTCCTCCCCCCCCCATCTCTTTACCAGTTTTTATCTGACATCCCCATCTCTGCTGCAACCCATTTTCATCCCCATCTCTCTCCATCCACAGATTTCACCCACTGGATCCACTTCACTTTCTCATTCCGTCTGGCCCCATCTGTCCTTCAATTCTCCTTTTATGGTTCCCATAATAACCATTACCACCTATTGTAATGTTAGTGAGTTTATTGTCATAATCAGTGTACAATGCACATACCCTGTAAACATTGGCTGCAGCCAAACATGAAAAAAACAATAGAATATATTAAATTAAAAATAGATAATAAATACAAAAGGTAGGTTGCTCATATCCACAGTTACCATGGTGTAAGTAAAAATTGTGGTGTTACGATAGTGCAGCCAGCCCTATTATGATGTTGTGTTTCAAGGGGAAGTTCAAGAGCCTGCTGGACATTGGAAAAAACTGATCTTGACCAAAAAGTGCTGGTCTTCAGGATTCTGTATCTTCTGTCTGAAGGTAGCAGTAGGAAGAGGTTGTGATCAGGGTGACAAGGTCCAAAAATGAGGCAGTGTCTCACATAATCTATTGCATCTGAAAGATTTATGTACTGTAATGTTTGGTCCAGATTTAGTCCCAGATGATATATGTAATGAAGATAATTAGCCCAACAACATTATTAGTTCATGCATTCTAATCTCAATTTGAAAATGTCTTCCTCAAACTTACTTAAGTTACAGATTGTACTTTTAATATATGCAAGTACCTTTAAATTTATTATTTTAGTTATCTTTCCCATGAACCATTTTCCTGTCTTCATCTGATTGTAAAATGGCAGTTAAATGCTATTGGGCCTTGCATCATAGAATATTCCTCTGGAAGATATAACAATGTGGAAGGTACAACAAACTAAGTGTGTTATTTGTCAAAACAAAGTCATCAGAGAGGATCATAACACTACATTGAAAATATAATTCCCTTGATTTCTTTTTATACGAATTCTCAGTCAATCTTCCCACTTTCCTGACCACAAATAATGAGTGCAGCGGAAAGATGGGAACAGGTAAGATTGGAATCAGTGAAGGTAACATATTTACATAGATTTCTAGAAGATCAGGTGCCACGCAAAAGTCTTCCACGTGGATTTGGGGGCTAATATTTTAGCATGGATAGAGGATGGGTTAACCAATAGAGGAGAGAAATGTGGAAAATATAGGTGTTACTCTGGGCAGCAATCAGTGGTTAGTGGTGTGCTGCAGGAATCGGTGTTGGACCTGCAACTGTTCACAATACAATGTATCGTAGAGTGTGTGCTACCGTGAAGTGTGGAAAGAAGACACACACGAGGAGTCGAAGACTGATTTATTGACAGGAGTGACATCACAGCAGTATTGATCTCTTGTTGGGAGGAATTCCCACTATTGCTCATTGTTTCCCGCCATGCAGGTGGTCACCTGGGATGAAGGTCATTGGCCCCATTGGAGTCTACACATTTGCTGTGCTCATCTGCTCTTTTGTGTTCCGGGTCATGTCCCGGTTAGCGGGCCCCTACAGAATCTAAATTTTCTGATGACAAATTATGTAGAGGATAAGGAGAGTGAAAAGAGATATAGATAGGTGAAGTGAGTGTGAAAAGTCTGGAAGATGGAGTAGAATTCTGATAAATGTGAAATCGTCCACTTTGAAAGGAAAAATAATAAATTAGTTTATTATTTAAAAGTTGAAAAAATTGCAGCATTCTGTTATACAGAGAAACCTAGGAATGTTTGTACATGAATCATAACAAAACATTCCAGGTACCGCAGGCTATCAAGAAGCTAAATGCAATGTTGTCCTGACTACAGGAGGTGTAAATTTAAATGCAGGGAGATTCTACTACAATTGTACAAGGTACTGGAGAGGCAATAATTGGAGCATTGTATTCAGTTCTGGTCTCCTTACTTGAGGCTTTGAATGCTGTACAAACAATACCAAATTTTTTACACTTTTTTTGCACTAATATATATATATATATATATATTAAATAGTCACAGGCCTCCAGTCTGAGAAGCAATCATCCATCATTACTCTCTGATTTTTCCCTTCCAGCCATTGTCAATTCTACTTCAGTACTTCACCATAAATACCTAGCATCAGGACCTTCCTGACTAATCTCCCATGTGGGACTTTGTCAAAGGCCTTTCTAAAGTCCATGTAGAAAACATCCACAGCCTTTCCTTTATTGAAAAGCTCTATAAGATTGGTTAAACATGACCTATCCATGCATACAGCAAAGTTGACTATTGTAATAGATAAATATTTAGGAGAATTTGGTAATATTTGGGGGAATTTGGCAAAATTAGAGTTGGTTACATACATACACGCATTTTAAAATAGTTCTTATTTGAAAGATTGAATAATTTATATTTAATAAAAATTGCAGAAAGAATGGAAAGTGTGATGCACATTTCACAAGTAGGTGTTAATTGAACTGACGTCATAAAATGAATGGACTGGAGACAGGCTGGCTACAAATACCTTTCTGCAAAGTGCTCACAGGAAGGTCACTCCTGGGTTTTGTTTATCTAAGACAACAACTTGAGCAGAAGGATAACTCCTGTTGTTTGCTGAAGAAGGTGGGGGTTTTGGCAAATGAGAAAGTCACATGGGCTTTAAAGAAAGGGAGGTGTAATGGATAAATATTTATCCAATACAATATCCTTAATCAGTTTCTGGCTATCCAAATAGCTGTATATCTGAACTCTTAAAACACCTTCCAATAAGTTACCTACTACTGAAGACAGGCTCACTAGCCTATAATTTCCAGGGTTACTTTTGGAGCCTTTTATAAACAATAGAATAATGTGAGCTATCATCCAATCCTCTGGCACCACATCTGTGGCTAAGGACAATTTTAATTTTTCTACCACAGCCCAGGCAATTTCTACATTAGCCTCCTTCAAAGTCCAAGGGAATATCTTGTCAGGCCCTGGGAATTTATCCACCCTTATTTGCTTTAAGACAGCAAGCACTTCCTCCTCTTTAATCTGTATAAGTTCCATGACCTCACTGCTAGTTTTCTTTACTTCCCTCAACTCTGTGCCCATTTCCTGAGTTAATACTGATTTAAAAAAATACAAGATCTCCCCCATCTCTTTTGGCTCCATAAGAAGCCACCCACTCTGATCATCAAGGTCCCTTACTATCCTTTTGCTCTTAATATACCTGTAGAAACCCTTAGGATTTTCTTTCATACTGTCTGACAAAGCAACCTCGTGTCTTCCTATAGCTTGCCTGATTTTTTTCTTGCATTTTTTATACTCGTCAAGTTCATCATTTGCTCCAATGTTGCCTACACCTGCTATACGTCTCTCTTCTTCTGAACCAGATCCCAAATATCCCTCAAAAACCAAGGTTCCCTGTTCCTGCTAACCTTGCTTTAATCCTGACAGGAACATACAAACTCTGTACTCTCAAAATTTCACCTTTGAATGCCCTCCACTTAACTCACACATCCTTGCCCAAAAACAGGTTATCCCAATCCACACATTTTAGATCCTTTTTCAATTCCTCAAAATTGCCCTTTCTCCAATGTAGAATCTCAACCCAAGGCCCAGACCTATCCTTCACCATAATTAACTTAAAACTAATGGAATTATGATCACTGGATCAGAAATGTTCCCTTACACATATATTTGGCACCTCTCCTGTCTTGTTTCCTAATATGAGATCCAGTTTTGCATTCTCTCTGGTTTGTACCACTACCTATATAGATTTAAAAAACTTTTGTTAACATTGACAAACTCCAAGCCTCCAGCTCTTTTACTGTACGGGAGTCCATATCAATATGCAGAAGTTAAAATCTCTTACTATCACAACCTTATCTTTCCTTCAGCTGGCTATTATCTCTCTACAGATTTGCTCCTCCAATTTTCATTGACTATTAGGTGGTCTATAATACAACCCCATGAATGTGGTCGTATCTTTCCTGTTCCTCAACTCCACCCGTATAGCTGCTGCAGTAGAGAAGCCCTCTGGTCTGCCGTTCTATCATGTCTAAAGCAACACAAGTCTGAAGTCTGATACATTGAGCTGCCAGTCCTGCCCCTCCTGCAACCAAGTTTCAGTAATCGCCACAATGTCATAATTTCATGTGCAAATCCATGCTCTAAGCTTGCCTGCCTTTCCTACAATACTCCTTACATTGAAATAGATACATCTGAGAAAATTTCCACCACACATAAGAATGAAAATGTCCACTTTTTCCAAGGTGGTTTTAGTGAACCAGATGGGTTTTTAAGATACTGAGCGGTAGTGTGACTTCCCCTCTTCAGCTATTAACTCAGTCCTAACCTGCACCTCCTTTTTATGCCTCACATCTGCCCTGGCCTCTTCCAACCCACCCCCAAATGTAACAAAGACATGGTTTCCCTTCATCCTCACCTCCCACCCCATCAGCCTCTGCATCCAACATATCAATTTCCACCATCTACAACAGGATCCCACGACTAGACACATCTTCCCCTTCCCCTCTCTGCTTTCCATAGGGAGTGCTCCCTTTAGACAACCTCATCCTCTCATCCCTTCCAACTCAATCTTCCAAGAAATGCTACGCTTACATTCTCACCATCATTTGGAGCCCCAGTCATACCAAGTAAAACAACATTCACCTGTGAACCCACAGACATCTACAGCCTTTGGATCTCCTGATGTGACCACCTCTTTGTCAGGGAGACTGGATGCAGAATACATGATGGCTTTGTGGAGCACCTTCACCCTGCCTGCTGCAAAAGCAAGTGCCTAACCACTTCCATTCCACACACCATTGCTACACTGACATGTCCGTCCATGACCTCAGGTACGGCCAAGTTGAGACCTTTAGAAATTACCATAGTGCGGTGGCTCACCCATGCGGCAGGCAAACCAGTGCCAGCACTCAGTGTCGAGCCACAGTCGGAGACATATTCGAGGGCTCTCAGTGTGGGGCAGAGGGAATGGACAGGAAGTTGATGTCACTTCCTCCCCACATGAGGGCTGAGACCACTGGGACCAGTGTAGACGTTTTAGCACGCAAGTCTGAATCAGTAAATCAGTTGATTTGAAACTCTACTCAATTTGGCGTGTTTCTTCTACTCGCGATGGCCGATAGCTATAATAGAACCCTGCAGCACCCTACAGGCTCTTTGCCCATCAACATTGTGCTGACCCATTATATCCCTTAAGTACTAAATCCTCCCTACCCTGTAATCCTCTATTTTTCTTTCATCCATGTGTCTGTTGAGGAGTCTTTTAAATGCCTCTTATGTTTCAGCCTCCACCACGATCCCTGGCAAGGCACTCCAGGCATCCATAAGTTTCTGCAGAAAAAGAAAAATCCCTCCCTTCACTTTGTACACGTCCTCTGGTGTTTGTTATTCCTACCCTGGGAAACAGGTGCTGGCTGTCCACCCCATCTCTTCCTCTCAATCTTGTAGACCTCTTAAGACTCCTCACATCCTTCTTCACTCCAGAGAAAAATGTCCCAGCTCTGCTAACCTTGCCTCATAAGACATTTTCCAATCTAGGCAACATCCTGATAAATCTCCTCTGTACCCTCTACATAGCTTCTACATCCTTCCTGTAATGAGGTGAAAATTGGAGCAATAAAACTTTCCATTCTGTTTCTGCAGTCTCCAATCAGATGATGTCAATGTCGACTTCTCCAGTTTTTGTTAACCCACTGCCCTAATCTCTCCTTCTCTACGCCACTGTCTCCTTTTCTCCAACTTCTCCCATCAGGCAGCATTTTCCTGAGCCAATGATGTCATTCCCAAAACCTCTCAGCTCCATTCTCTTCATCTCCCTTTCCCTGTGCTCCTCCCCTTTATTGATGTAACGGGCCCACTGCAGCACCAAGTTTCTGCAGGAGATTACAATCCTTCCAATGTTCCTCAAAGCTCAAGAGGTAGGTGTGTGTGTGTGTGTGTGTGTGTGTGTGTGTGTGTGTGTGTGTGTGTGTGTGTGTGTGTGTGTGTGTGTGTGTGTGTGTGTGTGTGTGTGTGTGTGTGTGTGTGTGTGTGTAATATATGCGTGAGTGTACACACGTTCTGTCTAAAGGAGACAGATTTCTTGCAGGCATGATTTTCTCTGGATACAAAATGTGCTAAAATATTAAATAAAAATTCTGTAAATACTCCATCCAATTCCAGCTTTCGTGGAATCTCTAGATTGATTACTTCCAGCAAAGCACAGGATTGGAATGCATCTTCTGGAAGGCACTATGTGATAGGACCAATTGGCCAAACCCCTTCACCACTTACCCATCAGACTCCTGTGAACTTGCTTTCTTAGTGTATGATCCTTGCATGACATTTCATGATTCATTTCACAGGGAAACTTACATATGTTGATATCTTGTATGGTCTATATGGGAAAAAGATGTGCACAGAAATAAGCTGATTAAAAGTTTTTATTTTGCTTCATGTCGTTTTTGAGCAAGAAATCAATTTCTTGATTTCAAAAAACATGCTTGGCAATTGTTTGTTTTTCTCTCTCTCTCTCTCTCTCTCTCTCCTACTTATTCCTATCAATGTTCAACATTTTACACTTGCTGTTGTAACATCACCTTGAATCTCACCAATTCACCAGTCTCTAGTGTTTGATACTTTTCTGTATATTTACAAGTTATTGTTCCACAGATGGGTTAGCATCTCTGAACAGTGTTCCAATTTCTGTGATACTTAACGTGATAAACCAATTCGGTACTTCCACCCTTGTTGAGGTGCTTTCTGAATCAGAAAGCAATACATGGTACAAGTTGTAACGATGAGACCGATTTCTGTCTAATTACTCAGATAGATCAGCGTCCCCAAAGATTTTGATCTACTTTCTGAAGCCACCTTTGGAGATGTGTGATATCTGTTGCCATTCCTATCTTTCTAATTTTGCAAATCCCTTCACCCTAACTAGACCAAATATTTTAGGTGGTAGGTTGCAAAGACAGTGGTGTTGCTGTTACTAAAATTAATACACTATTTTATGACTGTGCACAAGACTCTCAAAATTACTAATTGAAAAGATTTCAAATTTCACCATTTAAAGGCCTAAATACTTTTACAGTGTGGCAATAAAATCCCATTTCAACAGACATCTAGACAAGGTAATGCAGTATCTCCACACAGTGCTATTTAAATGCACATTTTTAATGCCCAAATTTATCTCCATCTCATTAATTTCTCCAGCACTGGCCTAGTTTTTGGATTTATCTTCCCACCATTTTCTGTTTAAAAAAATTGGTGTAACATCTGAATCGCTGGCAACACCCATTTTTGAAGAGGTTTGGAAGATTGTGATCTGAATCTCCTGAGTTTTTCCACTTATTACCCCCTGATTTTGGCACAATTACATGTATAAAGAAAATTACCTGTTCAATTCAATGATCCTTTAATTCCATCACGTGAAAGAATTACATTTTTTTTACAAAATGGCAGTCAATAAACAGTTATATTTAAAAGTCAATAATATATACAAGTCAACAGTAGAATAGAAAAATGGATTAAGGTTCAGCATCGGAGTGTTTCAGTATTAAGAGCCTAACATCTTTTATTAAATCAATGAACTATGCTGCAAGTATGTCAAAGGCCTGGATTATTCTTTCTTTTATTCACACACATACAGTAACATGGATTAAAAAAAAGTCCAAAGATATTTTGGCACTAATCTTTCCTTGGGCAAAATATAATCTGTCAGTCACTCTGTGACATCATTTGACTATATTGTAATATGTGTGCTTATTTTTGAGATTCCCGGAAGATGAAATAGAGCTGTTCTGGAAAAACTGGACAATGCACAATGTTAGAGGGTTTAACAGATGCGCCTAGTTTTCCTTTCTCATTATCATTTCACGTCATTCAACATATACACTGCAGCACCTGGTCAAGTGGGAGTGTCATGGGATAGAAAAACAAATGTGCAAAATCATAATTTGCTGTTCGGATTTGTGCTTTTTTTTGTTTACAAATAATATGTACATTGTTAAAAATCAACTTTTTTGAAGTAGAAGAGTAAGGGCTCATTTCAGAGTCTAACTCCGAGGTTTAATAAAACTATACTGTTCCAAAAAACACTTGACTAGAGGTTATACCGGACAAAGGAATGTCTGAGAAGTTCATCTGCCGATGGTCTCCGTTTCTCCTCCACGAATATCTGCTTCAGAAATCCACGGCAGGAGTTTGAGACACTGTCTGGAAGCTGGGGTTTGGTTGGCTGGGTGGCAATTTTGAAGATAGCTGCCATGGCTTCAAACTCTGCCCACGGAGGTTTTTCGGTCAGCATTTCTACAATGGTGCACCCAACACTCCTTAATAAATTGGAAGAAAAGAATTACAAACACTCAGAAACAATAATCAATATAAAACAATGCCATCAGTAAAGTTATTAACTGTGATAATGCAGTGAACAAGTTTTTTAGTTTATACTATTTTTTTTTCCTGTTATAACACTATAATAATCTAATACCAGGAGGATCTTCCTGGTTGACTTCTCTCCTTCTCGATGTTTTTCCAATACTTAGCACCCACCATATTTTTCATAGTCCTGAAGTTCATACTCCAGAAGCAGCTTGGTGTATCTTCTCATGCAAAGCATTTCAAATAATTTCCCATTCCACGCCACAAGTCTCCTCTTCCTCTATCCTCTGATTACTTTGTCAGTTGTGTTAAATCTGTTTCCTCTGGCATCTGCTTTATCACAAGTGTAATAAAGTTCCCCTTCTTTGCAATTTTGACCAGCTCCTAAATTCATTTATAAACTCTTTAGTTCTAAATAGAAAAAAAAATTCAGCTTTTGACCCCCGCAGGAGTGTAAAGAAAATTCCAAGTGAAAAAATCAATGCTGGAGAAACTCGACAGGTCAAACAGCTTTCTTTATATAGCAACAGCAAAAATACATAACCAATGTTTGGATCTGAGCCCTTCATCGAGATAAGGAAAAATGTCTGCAGGCATCCGAACAAAAGAATGGGGAGGGTGTGGTCACAAAGGCAGGAGGTTAGAGGTGGAAAAGGGAGGGAGGGACAGCAGCGATCAAGGGGAGGTGAGATGGCTAGGTGAAATGAGGGATAAAGGAGGGAGGTGAAGTGAAAAAATGGAAGGGGGAGGGAAAGGAGGGGGAGGGGGGGTGAAGAGCAGGTTAGCAGAAACTGGAGAAATCGATGTTAATGCCATCTACCTGGAGAGTGTCCAGATGGAATTGAAAGGCCTGTATGGGACCCCAGACTGTGGTGAGGGAGGAGATGTGGGCGCAAGTGTGGCACCTCCTGTGGCCATAGGGGAAGGTGCCAGGAGGGATTGGTGGGGAAGAAGAGTTCATAAGGGAGTAATGGAGGGAGTGGTCCCTATGGAAGGTGAAGGGGAAGATGTATCTGGTAGTGGGATCCTGTTATGTGCCAGAAATTCAAGAGGATAACATGATGGATGCAGAGGCTGGTAGGGTAGTAGGTGAGGATAAGGTGGATTCTATGTTGGTTGTGTTTGGGGGCAGAGGGGGTCAGAGCGGGAAATGGAGGAGATGTGGGTGAGGGCTGAGTTGATGCTGGTGGAGTGGAAGCCACATTTGTGGAAGAGCACATTTCAGAAGATCTGGACTGGAAGACCTCACCTTGGGAACAGATGTGGCAGAAACTGAGTAATTGAGAGAAAGGGATGGAATCCTTTGAGAGGACAGGTTGTGAGGAAGTATAGTCCAGTTAGATGTGGGAGTTAGAGGATTTGGAGTATATAAATCGGAGGAAAGCTGGTCTCCTGAGATGAAGACAGAGAGATCCAGGAAGGGTACTGTTATTGGAGATGGACGAGGTGAGTTTGTGATCAGGCCGCGAAGTGACTGAAGTCAACAAGCTCATCGCGGGTGCATGAGGCAGCCCTGATGTAGTCGTCAATATAAAGGAGGAAGAGATGAGGGGTCTTGGCTATGTAGGCTTGTAGCAAGGATTGCTCCACAAAGATGACAAACAGGGAGGCGTAGCTGGGACCCATGCGGGTACCCATGGCTACTCCTCTGATTTGGAGGAAGTAAGATAAGTTAAAGGAGAATTTGTTTAAAGTGAGGACAAGTTCTGACAGGTAGAGGACGGTGGTGATAGCAAGTGACTGGTCATGTTTCTGGTTCAGAAAAAAGGAAAGTGCTTCTGTATGGGGAATGGAGGTAGAAATGGATTGGTCATCCATCGTGAAGTCAGTTCCGGGAATCTGAAGTCATTTAAGAATTGGAGGGCATGTGAGTTATTGCAGATGAATGTGGGGATGGATTGGACCAGGGGAGAAAAGATAGAGTCAAAGTAAGATTAAACTAGTTCAGTGGGGCAAGAACAAGCAGAAACAATGGGTCTATTCGGATGGTTGGGTTTGTGTACCTTGTGTAGAAAGTAGAAGTAGCAGTGTTTGGGATGGGAGACAATGAGGTTGATGGCCATGGGAGGGAGGTGACCAGAGGTGATGAGGTTGGAGATGGTGCTGGAGACAGTGGCTTGATGTGTCATGTTAAGGTCCTGTGGGAGGGGTAGATAGGAGGACGTATCTGAGAGCTATCACCTGGCATCAGCAAGGTAAAGGTCAGTGCACCTGACCAAAACAGTACCATCCTTGACTGTGGGTTTGATGGTGAGGTTGAGATTGTTGCGGAAAGAATGGAGGGTAGAGCGTCCAGAGGAAGTAAAATTAGAATAAGAGAGGGAAATGGTGAAGTTGAGATGGTTGATATCTCAGTGGCAGTTGGAAATAAAAAGGTCCAGAGCAGAGAGCTGGCCAGGGCAAGGTGTCCAGGAGGAGGAAGAAGGCTTAAAGAGGGAGAAGGGGTCTTGGGGTGGGGGTGGGGGGGGGGGAGAAGTAAGCCCAGAAGCAAGGGAAGAAGAATTTGACAACATGACGAGTGAAGAACTCATTAAAGTGTGGGCAGAGGGGGATGAAGATAAGGCCTATGTTTCTTCTAAATTTATGTTACACTAATTTCTACCCTGCACTTCTTGTCCCTAATTTCCTTATGTTTAAACCAGAGCCCCTTCATGTTTATTCTTCACCATAATTAGCAATATACTAGCTCAACATTACCTATCCCTTCGCAGTACAAAAGGGTTTTAACAACAAAAAAAAACACAATCCGTCCCAACATAATGCTTACCAAACATCTGCTTTCCTGCCGTATCCTTCTCCACTGATAACTTCAGGGCTCATCCAGTACGGTGTTCCTGTTACTGACTTAATCCCAGTTCCTGACATACAAATGGTCTGCAAACGCTTACTGGCCCCAAAATCACCCAGTTTGATGTTCCCTGCAGAATCTCTCAGGATGTTGGCCCCTGCATTGAGAAAATAATCATCATGTAGGCAAATTTTTTTTTAAAGTGTACTTAAAAACCAATTTACAGCTTTGCAAGCTGTCACAGCACTGCATAAGAGCTTAGTCAGCACAAACTGCAGCTATGGTCGACCAGTAGAGGAAGGGATAATTATCAGAAGTGTGTTAACCGAATGGTACTGGGCTTCAAGCATTTAAGCTGGGAAGTAATCGTACATATTATTAAGTGGCACCATCCTCCCTTAGAACTGACAAAGCACCAGCATGGTTCATCAGTCGGCTTTCATGTGTAGGTTTGTGGAATAAAAACAGAAAGTGCATGAATCAGTAAGCAGTCTGTGGAAAGAGAGAAAAGATGTAGGTTTTCTGTTGTGGGTTTCCTTTCTTTCCTCTCCTTCAAAATTCAGACATGAAACATTAATTCTGTTTCTCTTTTCCATAGAAACAGTCTGACATACGAAGCATTTCAAGCATTTTCCATTGTATTTTTAGATTTCCGGCATCAGCGGTTTCTTTTTTTCACGGTTTATGGGTCACTATGTACATCGTGGTGAATGGAACAACCTGATAACATGTAAAATGTGATTGTTGCATGCAATAAACACATCAAAAACCTGAACTGTCATAAGCCACTCAGCCCTTCAAGCCAGCTCTGCTATTCAGCGCAATCATGGTTAATCCTCTGAACCAATACTACATTTTATCTCTCCTCATACTTCATGAAGCTTTTGTATCCAAAATTCCACCACTCTTCCTCTCAACCACTGACTTAGGTTCCATGGTCTCCCAGGATAGATGACCGAGGTTCCGTGGTCTTGCAAGGGGGATGACCGGAGTTCCATGGACTCGCAAGGTGGATGACCGGGGTTCCATGGACCCTCAAGATAGATGATTGGAGTTCCATGGACTCTCAGGGTAGATGATTACACAGGTTCACCACCTCCAAATGAAGAAATTTCTCTTCATCTCAGAACTAAATGCCTTACCCTATATCCTAAGACTGTGATTCATTCAGTCTAGGATCATCACCTAAATCCCTGGCACCACTTGTCACCCTAAAAATGTCCCACATATTCCTATCTCTTTCTGATTTGTCAATCAAATTTCAAGCTAAATAAGTAGGCTTTAATTTTGCACAATATCTCTTATGGAATCATAAGGCTTTCTGAAAAAACATCCACTGGATTTTGTTTAACTATTCTACCATTTACATCTTCAAAAAAAAAAGTTGGTTTGTTAAACATGAGTTCCCTTTCACAAATCTATAGATGTTGTGTAATTCGATTAACCCGATTTAAGAATAACTCAAACATTTTTCTTTCTATTGTGGGGTTCCCCATTTCCACTCTTCCTCTTTTTTCACAGGATGTACCTACATTTGCATCTCTCCAACGCAGAGAAATTATGACATAATCTTGGAAAGTGGTAATCAGTACATCTACTTGTTCCACTGTTCTGGTTTTATTGTTCCTTTTTGTCTTATAGGATGCTAGCTTAGGGTTTGTTGCTTTTCAGCGCCACGATTTTCTCTAATTTTTTTTATTAATCAATACTAATTTCTCTTAATCCTTCCTTTTAAAAAAAAGGTTTCTTGACTTCTTAGCATTTCTGCAAAGTCATTGTGTCTTCTTCCTTGAAGACAGAAATCAAAGTACTTGTTTAAGTGTTTCTCCATTCTTTTTGTTCCATTATGAATTCTCACATTTCTGATGTTGATGGAATTTATTATCATACACATTGTACATCTCCACTGAAATTCTTACTTGCTGCAGCCAAACAGGTATTTATAAAGAACAACTAGGTATTAAACTAATTGAGTTAAATTAAAAGAAAGAAAAATATACAATTTACCCCAGTCACAGTAATCCTAGTGCAAAAAAATGCATGGTCCTTTTGTGCTGTTGGAGCTTACCATGATTAGTGTACCAAAGAGAAATTCAAGAGTCTGAGGGAAGAAGCTGTTCTTGACCCCAGAAGTAAAACATAAAAGTCTGCAGCCGCTGCGGTTCACGTAAAAACAATGCTGGAGAAACTCAGCAGGTCAAACAGTGTACTTTATAGAGCAAAGATGCAGAACCTACATTTCGGGCTTGAGCCCTTCTTATGTTGATGAAGTGCTCAAGTCTGAAACATTGGCTGTATATCTTCGCTCTATAAAGTACACTGTTTGACCTGCTGAGTTTCTCCAGCATTGTGTTTTTACTTGAACTTAGGCATATGTACCTACTGTGCAAAGGTAATGATGAGAAGAGTGAGTGAGAATCAAGCATTTATATTCTCTGTTCATTTTTTTGGTACATTTGCAGAATTTTATACCTTGCTAGTTGATTTTTAACTTTCCTGTTCCTTTCTTGATGAATCTTCAGGAATAAATGGAGGAAACACAGCAATCGTTATACTGCTAAAAATAAACAGACACCCCCCTGAAGATGGAGTTATTCCATCCTGGACATCCTGGATCACAAATTCTCCTTTAACTTATCTTACTTCCTCCAAATCAGAGGAGTAGCCATGGGTACCCGCATGGGTCCCAGCTACGCCTCCCTGTTTGCCGTCTTTGTGGAGCAATCCTTGCTACAAGCCTACATAGCCAAGACCCCTCATCTCTTCCTCCTTTATATTGACGACTACATCAGGGCTCCCTCATGCACCCGCGATGAGCTTGTTGACTTCAGTCACTTCGCGGCCTGATCACATTAGCCACAGTTTTGAGGGAATGATGGTGCCAAACTGTAGTTGATAAAGAGCATCCTGCTCTTGCATGCATCTTTGCTGTCCAGAGAAATTCAAGAGTCTGAGGGAAGAAGCTGTTCTTGACCCCAGAAGTAAAACATAAAAGTCTGAGGCCGCTACGGTTCACGTAAAAACAATGCTGGAGAAACTCAGCAGGTCAAACAGTGTACTTTATAGAACAAAGATGCAGAACCTACATTTCGGGCTTGAGCCCTTCTTATGTTGATGAAGTGCTCAAGTCTGAAACATTGGCTCTATATCTTCGCTCTATAAAGTACACTGTTTGACCTGCTGAGTTTCTCCAGCATTGTGTTTTTACTTGAACTTAGGCATATGTACCTACTGTGCAAAGGTAATGATGAGAAGAGTGAGTGAGAATCAAGCATTTATATTCTCTGATCATTTTTTTGGTACATTTGCAGAATTTTATACCTTGCTAGTTGATTTTTAACTTTCCTGTTCCTTTCTTGATGAATCTTCAGGTCCTTTTTTTTTAAAAAAAAATGAATTCTACCAGTTTTCATGTTTATGACTTTTTCTGCCAATGTTATATATTGTAACTCTTCTTTGGAGCTAATACTTGACTAATAATGGCTTCTGTAAGTCATTTCTTGCTCAGAAAGACATTTACTGCTGATGGAGTTCCTCTGTTCACTCCTTAAACATTCACCATTGCCATGTCTTTTTCATGGAATTGCTCAATCTATCAGAGCCCAATCCCTCCCCATACTATTATTATTTCCTTTGTTTAAATTTAAATTTAAGACCCTATTTTTGAGGGAATTAGATCTATTTCTTCAGTATAAGGGTATTAAAGGTTACGGAGAGAAGGCGGGGACGGGGTACTGAACTTTAAGATCAGCCATGATCTCGTTGAATGGTGGAGCAGGCTCGAAGGGTCGAATGACCTACTCCTGCTCCTATCTTCTATGTTTCTGGACTGAACGATTTTAGTTTCCATTTAATATGAATAATTCCATTTTATTATGGACACTTTTTCCGAAAGACAGTGGATAATGTACTTGATCAGTTCTGCAGTGGGACCATGTGACAGTGTTGGCTGGTCTCACAAGCCTTATTCTGACAATAGCTTCTTGATTTTAGGAACTCAATCCTCCAACACCCAGCAGCAATTTGATCACAGCCTGCTGCATTCCTTAAAGCAAGCTGATGTTGTGGAGTGTTACAGTCAACAAAGAAAACAGTGAGAGTTGTTGAATGGAAGTCAGCAATCGTTGCCTTAATGAGAAAATTAGCACAATTTAAACCAGGCAATTTAATGACCTACTGATTTTCACTTCTATTTTTTTGAATTACCTCAAGCTTTTTTCAGTGATAGCTAACTGGCATGTCTCTAATTATGGGTAATCTTGAAAATTCATAGGAAAATAAATATTGAAGAGCAAACTAATTTTACTGGACATATTCTGGCATGCATGAGGATGTGAAATAAAGGACTGGTAACAATTATATTCACATTATTCAGCATAGATAAACATGTCAAATACAAACTCTGTGACAAGTATTTAAATATTATTATGGGGAGTGGATAAACTTTCATTTTGGCAGTGAGTAGAATAAGTCTCCAATTTTACATACTCTCTATTGAACCCAGAAACAGATCTAAATAAAGGGTCATAAAGCTGGACACACAGATGTGTTACCAGAGTGAAACATCATGATCCAGAACCAGTCGATGCTATTCTATGCAACTATATTTTTATGTAAAAATATTTCAGATGGTGGATGAATCACAGTAAAGAAATATGAAGGGCTTGCCTCCACACCACATTAAATGAGTTCCTGACCGCAAGTATAATGCAAACTCGGATCTCGCCGTAAGTAACTATTTGGCATTATCCTTTGTAAATAAAGCTAGTGTGCACTCTTGTGCATCATAGTTTTGGACAGAATAGAGTATGATCGCAGATCCCGAAACAGAGAAAGTTCTTTTATTGTAATACAAGGGCAAAGTCTTTTCTGCTCTGAAAGGGTTGGGTTCTCTAGTTTCATTACTTGTATAATCGTAATAGATTTACAAAGATAAATTAATGGATTAAATAAATGGGCATGGTGTGCTAATTGTGGAGTCATAAGACGTGGTATATACGGGATCCATACCCCAGTAAGTTAACGTCTAAAATCTGCCAGCTGCTGGGAATCATGTGCAGAGATAAAGCAGTCATTTTCATGTGGGATCTGTTCTTCAGAGACGGTTGGGTTTTATGGGATATGTATCAGAAAAAGTCGTTGTGTTTGCATCTGTGTGTATTTGTGTGTGATCTTTCACCTGCATATTATCAGCATGCCCCTTACCCTCAGCTGTGACCCAGGCTAACGGAATCATAATCACACAGTGTGAGAACAGGCCCTTTGGCCCAACTTGCCCACACTGACCAAAAAGCCCCACCAGCTTGTCTTTGGCCCAATCCCCTAAACCTATCCTATCTTTTTTCTTTCTTTTCTTTGGCTTGGCTTCGCGGACGAAGATTTATGGAGGGGGTAAAAAGTCCACGTCAGCTGCAGGCTCGTTTGTGGCTGACCAGTCCGATGCGGGACAGGCAGACACGATTGCAGCGGTTGCAAGGGAAAATTGGTTGGTTGGGGTTGGGTGTTGGGTTTTTCCTCCTTTGCCTTTTGTCAGTGAGGTGGGCTCTGCGGTCTTCTTCAAAGGAGGCTGCTGCCCGCCAAACTGTGAGGCGCCAAGATGCACGGTTTGAGGCGTTATCAGCCCACTGGCGGTGGTCAATGTGGCAGGCACCAAGAGATTTCTTTAGGCAGTCCTTGTACCTTTTCTTTGGTGCACCTCTGTCACGGTGGCCAGTGGAGAGCTCGCCATATAATACGATCTTGGGAAGGCGATGGTCCTCCATTCTGGAGACGTGACCCATCCAGCGCAGCTGGATCTTCAGCAGCGTGGACTCGATGCTGTCGACCTCTGCCATCTCGAGTACCTCGACGTTAGGGGTGTGAGCGCTCCAATGGATGTTGAGGATGGAGCGGAGACAACGCTGGTGGAAGCGTTCTAGGAGCCGTAGGTGGTGCCGGTAGAGGACCCATGATTCGGAGCCGAACAGGAGTGTGGGTATGACAACGGCTCTGTATACGCTTATCTTTGTGAGGTTTTTCAGTTGGTTGTTTTTCCAGACTCTTTTGTGTAGTCTTCCAAAGGCGCTATTTGCCTTGGCGAGTCTGTTGTCTATCTCATTGTCGATCCTTGCATCTGATGAAATGGTGCAGCCGAGATAGGTAAACTGGTTGACCGTTTTGAGTTTTGTGTGCCCGATGGAGATGTGGGGGGGCTGGTAGTCATGGTGGGGAGCTGGCTGATGGAGGACCTCAGTTTTCTTCAGGCTGACTTCCAGGCCAAACATTTTGGCAGTTTCCGCAAAGCAGGACGTCAAGCGCTGAAGAGCTGGCTCTGAATGGGCAACTAAAGCGGCATCATCTGCAAAGAGTAGTTCACGGACAAGTTTCTCTTGTGTCTTGGTGTGAGCTTGCAGGCGCCTCAGATTGAAGAGACTGCCATCCGTGCGGTACCGGATGTAAACAGCGTCTTCATTGTTGGGGTCTTTCATGGCTTGGTTCAGCATCATGCTGAAGAAGATTGAAAAGAGGGTTGGTGCGAGAACACAGCCTTGCTTCATGCCATTGTTAATGGAGAAGGGTTCAGAGAGCTCATTGCTGTATCTGACCCGACCTTGTTGGTTTTCGTGCAGTTGGATAATCATGTTGAGGAACTTTGGGGGACATCCGATGCGCTCTAGTATTTGCCAAAGCCCTTTCCTGCTCACGGTGTCGAAGGCTTTGGTGAGGTCAACAAAGGTGATGTAGAGTCCTTTGTTTTGTTCATTTATATTCATTTATTCCCAGAAAAATTTTACTGGACTTTGTGGAAATTCTTCCAACACGGGCAGTACCAAGGATAGAGCAACAGATTCTTGAAAAGAATTAGCATCTAGCACTTTTTTGTACAAGTCATAGTAGCTTGGCACATAACAATGGAAATAATTTAAAACAATGGTGACAGGGAAATCAGCTCAACCCTGCATGTGTACATGAGCACCACTGGATGTGTAACCATGAGCATTGGTGAGGTAATTTTCTGTTGGGTGACATTTCTCAAAACAGAGCATTTGTGTAAATGAAATAGAGGTACAGATGTTGGAAGAATGGGCGGGGTGGGGGGTTCAAAAAGTAGGTTAGTAATTGTTAGCTTAACCTAGAATATTGATAGTTTATAATGTGATTAAAATACCTGGGAATGATGAGGTTACCCTGTATTTTATCTTACACCAATAAAGACATTACCTTGCTCCTCTCAGCTTTGTCAGATGAACATTCATCATTATTACCCATTTGTCTGGTAATCATCAGTATTTGTCCCCCTCCCTAGGGCAACTCATTATCTCTCTATGCATTTTATTACTATTCCAAAAGACACATAACAATATATTTTTTTAAAATCTGGTTGATTTTCAAAGACTGAAGTTCATGTTATTGCTTCATGACCAAGAGTTATTTTCCCATGTCCTTTTACCCGGACCTTCCCATCAAGTCTTCCTGAAGAATGGAAAAGTAGAATGATTTCCTTACAGCTTGATCCAACTTTGTGCTATCGAGAAGTTATCAGCAAGGGCGATGTCACCTTATAAACAGGGTGGGACACTATTGAAATCTGCAGGAAATGATGGAATATTTGCCACAGGCATGTTCCAATATATGCACTCCATCATTTTAAAACACCATAGTGATGAAAAGGAGAGGAAGAAATAAAAACTTCAGTGCTTAAATGATAAGTTGAACATTGCCTTTCTGAACATTAACACGTGGTGCAACCTGTGTCTGATTCAAAGCTCCATTTGAACTTGTACATTGTTTTAATTCACTGAAGCCAAAGTAATTGTTTTGCAGATATAAAAAAAATTACAAAATAAAATTGAAAATTTGAAGGGAATGCAAAGGGAACATTAATGTGATGTTCAAGTTACACAAGGGCTATTGTCAATTAAATAATATTCACAACAGTTAGATTGGATCTGGAACTCAGGATGCCGATCGTTTGGACTGGACTCTGCGTGCCTGTGGAGGCAGCAGGACCACAGTCCATGGACACGGTGCCTCTGGGTGGGGGGGAGGGGGGGGCGTGGCGATCACTCTTTTGCTTCTTCTTTCTCTGACTGTAAGAGGCGCTCCAGGCAATTTCTGCTGATGGTGAATCTGTCTACCTTACAGCAGATAAAAACAATTTTGCGTAATATAACTTTTTAAATATTTAATACATGAAAATAAATTGAATCTTGGACAATGTGGAATTATTTCTTTCATAAACGTGAATAAAGGCAAAATAGATTCAAGTGAAAAAATATAGACTCGTGACAGCAGTTGAATGAACACTAGGATTTGACAGAAAATAAAAACCCCCAAAATACTGAATAATTACAGTGGGTCAGACCACAAATGAGGTAAAAGAGAAAAAGCTGAGGCTTCAGGTTGAAGACTTTGACAGAACTCACTTGATTCACTTATAGGTCACTTAGATTTAACCAATGCTGCATAACTTCAGAATTCCCCATAGCATTCTGCAACAAATTAATATTTTTAGAGTAGAGTCATGGTTGTAAGAGCAATATGATAATGATCAGTTAAGCAAGCAAGTCTGTAGACACGTCATTGGAGTGCAATATACAAAAGTGCTGGAGAAACTCACTCAGCATCTACAGGAAGTAAAGATTAACCGACTTTTAAAGCCTTGTCGAAAGGTTCAGGCCCAACACGTTACTTGCTATAGATGCAGTGTAACCTGCTGATTTACTCAGCACTTTGTTATTGATAATGGTCAGATAATCTATATTAAAGATTTTAGCAGAGCGATGTATATTGCTAAAGATATAGGGAAGAACTACTCTGATCTTCTTTTGAATAGTGTTATTGGACCTTTTAGGTCTATCTTGGAGGGCAGACAGAGCACCAGTTCAACATTTCATTTAAAATATACCTCAATATTTCAGTACTCCTTCAGAACTGTGGCATTACCGAGAATACCTCTGAGGTAGAATTTGAACACAGAACTTATTTAAATGGAGGAAGGGTGCCATCACTGACTCATGGCTGAAAGTATGCACCAGAAGAATGACAATTTACATCCAAGTTCCCAATCCAATCTTCTATCATGGTTTCTCCATATGCATCCTCAGACATTTGCTTTTAACTTGAAATCACACTTGCAAGTAGACTGAACATCAAGCTCTGGTGGTTTTCAATTCTTGATCAAGCAGTCTCAGCACCACTCAGATCTTGCTGTCAGCTGCTATACTCAGTGGGACAGAACTATAACTAGTTATCCAGAAGTAGAAGTGATATTTTTATTATTTTGTCTGAAACGGCAAGTATACAGTCCTTATATTCAATAAAGCAAGCACTCAACCACAGATTTTTTGGTGACTGTAGCCCCTAATGAAATGAACCTCTTGTGTGAAAAAGAAAAATACAGTGTCAGCGTACCTTTTATATCTCTGTGGACAATCATATTACTGTGCAGGTAGGAAACTCCTTCTAGTATCTGTTTGGTATACTTTCGTGTGACATTCTCAGTTAAAGCTCCATAAGCTTTTAGTTGGTCCTTGACAGAGCCCTGATTGAAACAAAATTAACATCTGAAACAAAACAAATATTTCACCGTATCTCTCATTTTTAAATGTCATGCCAGGCTTCCTGAATCACAGAAAAGATAATTTTTTTTCCACCACTTTCTTTTCTCTGTTAACTTTTCCATCCTCAACCCGAAATTTGGTAAGGTGAAGCTGAACTAAATAAATGATGAATAACCGAGAAAGGTGAGGTTCCATCAGCTACAAGTGAGCTGCAAGCCTGCCATTGTAACAACCTAGATCTTTTTTATGTATTGCATACTTAATAATGATGAACTGGAGAAAACACTCAAGCTCTTCCAGAGAACTCAATATTCCCTCTGGGCTATTAAAAAAGTAAACCTACTGTGCATTTGCCAGATTGATTATCGATCTTGGAAGAAATGCTCCAGGAGTTTGAACATAGATAATACGAGCAAAACATCCTCTCAAAGACGTAATGGGATTTGGTAGTTGGTAATAGAAAGATATTTACACCAGGAAGTTCATAGCATTCAATGTATTTTCCCCATTTTGTTGCCATTTGTAGCAAACCGGCACTTGCTGGCTTTGCATGGCCGGGTAACAATTCCACTTTTGAGTCTTTTTGATCTCATAAATTGTTTGGTAAGTGAAGGGGAATTTAAAAAAAAAACTTGTTCTCATCAGATGGGCTCTGCTCTTACTTTTTATTGTGGATTCTACTGAGAAATGGGAATTCTGACTCCTATCTTAATCTCCCATCAGCTTCTGGTGATTATGGTTTAACTGCAACACACTGAGGTCATCGTTTAACAACATTAAGAAAAAAGAGCAAAGGTACTGTATAGCTTCTGACATACCACCCTCCCCAACATCCCTCCAAGTCAAATGCCATTCATGTAAATCAACCAGGTGGTCAAACTATAGAAAAAAAAAAGAAAACTTTTTAAAAAATCTACCCAAGGTTCAACTGACTTAAATGCATTGTACATTCTTGGATTGAGCTGCAGACATCAAGAAGCACATTTCTCATTTATGCTGTATAATTAATTTCAACGGAGTGATGGTGGATGTGCTACAGACATGAGAGAATGTCAGCAGACGACAGGGCATTGTCATTCTCACATGCTGTCCTTTAAACAGCCTTATAGAGTGCATCATTAAGGGAATGGAAGCTTGTCTGAGGCATTATTAATACGGTCCTAGAAAAAAAAGAGAGACGCTACAGAGTTGGGGAAAAGATTAGTTTGAGACAAATGCTGCTATGTGGAAAAAAATAACAATTTTTAAAAAAGTGGTTAATACTTACACCAGGCATATATTCTACAAAGATCAATAACCTTCTTTCCATTGAATCTCGGAGTGAACCATAATACTGCACAATCCTATCATGGCGAAGGTTCTTTAATAACTGAATTTCACATTCCAAAGCATTGACTTCCTGCAAGAATAACAAATATAACCAATTGTCAAAAAACAAACTTCTCTTCTTTACAATTCCGATATTTAATATTACATATGTAACTCTTATTAGCATACTGTTGATTTGTTATTCTACCTGGGTGCCAGTTAGTTTTAATAGGCAATAGATTAGTATGTCTTTGCCACACGAGGATGAGAAGATACTGTGGAAATCCAACATAAATTAGATTGATAGCATGGAGGAATACCCCTCCTTCACTCACATGTGACCCTGAACTTTTGGTTATTTTGGTTAATATTAATTCTGCAGTCTACTAGCTCTGTAATTTTTGTTTAAGAATTGTGGGTGGAAATGGCTGATAACTATTCCTAAGATGTTGCATGCAGTGCCATAAAATAGCTTTTGTTTAAACGGTTTAACAGCATTAAAAAGCTAGTCTATTGTTTCTGACATACCACCCTCCCCAACATCCCTCCAAGCCAAATGCCATTCAATAAAATTCTTAGCCAAATCTTCCTGCCTGTCCCCGAAAATCCTTAATTATTCTGCAGACCAAAATGTACTTGACGACTTTGAATGTATTCAATAGTTTGGCCTCTAATTCTTTGGCCTGCATAATTCCACGGCTTCAGAATTAGATAAATTCTACCACATCTATATATTAAACAAGTCTGAAATGTATCTACCTTGTTCAAGATTCTTCTTACAAGTAGGACCATCACCTCAATACTTGTCAAAGTCCATTATATTTTGGATGTTTCAATTATTCTTCTTCACCCCAATGAGTTTAAGCTTTCCTCCATTAGCCAAGCCTTCAATCCAGGAGCCAAACAAGTGATCCTTCTCTGAAATCCACCTTTGCATATGAAGCCAAAAACTGTCAACTTCTATACCTCATCCCTTTGTAGCACTGGGAAAATGTTCAATTTTCCTTCCTAATTACTTGCTATAGCTCTAATCTGGGATCCACACCCCAGCTCTGTTTTCACTGCTTCCATCAGGAAAAATGTATTGGTGCCACAAGATTCACACCACCAGGTTGATAAGCTTCCACCATCAGATTCCTCAACAACAAACTCAATCAGGTGCTCATTTAAGGCCTCTTACTTTTGTATTTTATTGATTTTTTTTTTCTCTTTGATTTGCACACTTTGTCAACATTTCTTTATTTGTTTACATGTATACTATACACACCTTCTTAAGTAGTTTTTTTTCCCCATGACCAATAAGGCAGGGAAAAAAATATGTGATGTCATATATGTAGTCTGACAATACATATCAACTATCCTCCTGCCAGCTTGTTGTTCATTTGCTTCATCTATCCATCTCTTTGCAAAGCCTTTGGATCCTTCTCCAACTTGCTTCCCTATCTGTCATGTACTATCCCTTCCATCTGAATCACGAATGTCGATTCTAAACATTTGAGGCCCCAGCAATGATACTTGTGGCACTTGAAAAGTTGCATCTTGCCTTCCTAAAAACAATCCATTTATCCAGACTTTCTGTTTCATTTTTTAAGATCCACCTGAACAGATTTAGCATCATCTCAACATGACCATTTTTGGTCAACTAGTTGGCTTCTTATCTACATGATTGAGTCGTGAATGCGTACCTCATCTTACAACTTTCTGGGGATGCTACCAATGGTGTCAGACTGGTATTTTGGATGTTTAATTTTCACCAAAATCATGGAGGGGTTGCTCGTCTCTCAGTGTTAGAGTCTTGAATAAGCTATCCAATTCCTGCCACAACTTACTCTTACACAAGAGCACTGCTGCAGAAAGGAAGGTCACCTTTTTGACGTGCTGCAGGAAAAAGGGTCTCCTTGTGTTGTGGTGAATGTCTGTCAAGCTGCCTCTGGCGAGCCTTGCTGTACTAACATTGGCTGTGCATTATCTCAACTGTTAAGGACACTCCCCTTGGATATAATTGTATGAATCTATTGTCTTTCATTATTGTCCCATGAGTTTCTGCTAATAAAAGTCCTGATTATTGTTGGACCACATCGTCTTTGTCTACCTCATCAACTGGCACTTCATTGTGTCCCTTCTACTTCCTTCAATTATTTTTTTTAAACTTCAATAGTTATAGTCAACGAGCTCTGATACAACATGAATGCAAAATGTTAAAATGTGGTAGCAAGTGAAAATCTATGAACAAAATGCTCTTAAACTTTACTGATCAAAGATATTTCCTGGAAAAAAAGAACAGTCATGAAATGTTTGCATCTGGCCAAAGACTTAACAGCCAGCAAAACTAACAAGAATGTGGCAAACATGATATATGAACAAGTTGACTCATTCACCCACCTTGCTTGTTTTTTGGCAATCTGCGTCAAAAGCCACTTGTTTGATTGCTAGTTCTCTACCTGTGTCAGCATCATAGCACAGGTACACTTCACCAAATGCTCCTCGTCCGAGAAATTTCCCCATTCTCCAGTTGATGGGAGCTCTTGGTGCTGTTCAAATCAAGTTCAAAAGCAAATGCAGTATAATCTTTGACATTTCTGGTTTGAATTCAAAGAATGCAAAAATGATAAATGCAGGAGAAGGTTATTGGTCCTGAATTAAACCAGCTCTTTTAAATTTGTAATTTCTCCAACTCCTGCAAAATATCAAATACACTTTTGTAACTTTCTCAAAGATGATGTTGCATATAAAAAATTAAATCCAGTCATTCTTTGTAAGTGATGTCATTGTAAACTGCATGAAGAGGAAGGCAATTGTTGCTTAATATTTAACCAATGTAAAGGAAGTGTTACTTAAGGGAAGCTACTGGTCTACAATTTTATTTATAAAAATGTGTGAAACAAATTATCATACTAATTTAATGGTTGATATATTTGGATTGCCATGGATTAGTAAAACGTGGGACTGGGTCAAGTTACCTCAATCTTGGAGTTTTTCAGCATTCATAATGACAAGATAAAGTAGTGCTTTAGGAATATATAGAGCAGCAAAGCAAAAGGACAGTGGGGGTGGGTGGAAGCAATGAGCTCAGGGTGAGGAAGTCTTTAGTCCAAAGGAGAAAAAGATGGTGGGAGAGGGTCTATGAGCTTGGCAAGATTGAGAGTCCAAACTATGGTTGTGGGTATAAAGGCAATGAACGACAGTGAGGCTTGAGACAGTGGTGAAGAACCATTATTAGGGACTATATATAAGCTCAGGAAAGCTAGTTGCAATCAAGGCCATATTCATTTACGGTGGGCTTTATCAATGAAGCAATCACAGGTCAAATAATGTTATCAATTCAAGACACTTTTATTTATCGTCCATTTCAAGGACAGCGGAACATTTAGAATAGAAGTTAAACACATTAAAATATTAAGTTTTGTACAGTTTTCAGTTAAGTGGTATGATTATGGGTGATGAAAGGCAAAAATAACATTTTAATAGGTCTGCCTCCCAGAAAATCTGTGCCATGGACTTGATGTCAGTAAACCGACATTTGATGCCAAAAACCTGTTTCAACTCCCTTGTCAAGGCCTGTATTACTGAGAGACCCACAAGTTGTGCAGCTGTGGTCAAGAACTATGTTCCATGGCTCTAGACAAAACTGTGTGCATCCAACCATCTCATCACATTTAACAATCATATTTTACACAAATCTTTCACATTAATGTTAGGCACAATGTAAAATAAAAATTGTTTATCTGCATTTAAAAGTACAGCACTTTATAATTTACAATGCTACATTAGTCAGCAATTAGTGTAAATTTTGGTGTACATGTTCTTCATTGTAATCTAATAATATTTTGGATTTAGTCTATCAAAATGTGCATTTTAGAACAATAGAACACTACAGTAGAGAAGGACACCCTTTGGCCCTTCTAGTCCATGACAAACTATTATTTTGCCTTGTTTTATTGAGTTTCACTTGCACCATAGCCCTCTATGCCCTTCCCATCCGAATGGAACCGATCCAAATTTCTCTTAAATGTTGACATTGAACGCATATCCACCACTTCTGCTGACAGCTCATTCTGCACTCTCACCACTCTCCAAGTGAAGGAGTTCCCAGTTAGTATTTCACCTTTTACCCTTAACCCATATCCTTCAGTTCTCGCAACTCCTCACCTTAGTGCAACAAGCCTCCTTACATTTACTCTACCTCTAGCCTTCATAACTTTGTACCCCTCCATCAAATCTCCCTTCATTCCCCAACACTCCAGGGAATAAAGATCTAACTTATTTAACCTTTCCAATAACTCAAGTCCTAGCAACATTTTGAGTATATTTGTGAGGGTTTATAGTATTTTATACAGCAAGCTTTCCTGTCTGTGTTAAAGTATAAATGCATCATAAAAATGTAAATATACTTTATTTGTGACCTCCAGCACAAACTTAAAATAGGAAATTTTCAACTATTAATAAACACTAACCAATGATCACTAAAATTCAAAGTATTTTTGAATGTTAATATTTTCTAATCTTTCCAGTGACCTCAGCTCTGGTTTACTTTTTGGAGAAGTGCTACACATTTACTTACACATTGAGGACAGATGCCTGTCATGAATTTTCAAGCAATTTTTATCGTCACTGCTCCATCGAATGGTCCAGTTATCATCAGACTGCAAAGTATTCCCCATGCTATCCCCATTGGTGCTCTGCGACCGAATAGAAGGAACCAGTTGGAAAAGATTTTCCTGATGGAGAAAGCTTCTGGGAAATGTCCTCCTCCCTGAAAGAAAGATGATAGATAAAGCAAGAATTAGGCATTCAAATATAATTATGCATTCACATATGCCACGGTGCATTGCAAATCGTTTTTGAAGTACTGACCCTGTTACTCAGGCAAATGATGAAGACAACTCACATACAAACGATTTTCATGACTGCAATTGGGCTGGTATTTCTAACAAGATGTTCTTACTCCCCTAGTGCATTGAATCGTCAACTGAGAAAGAACTTGAGTTCAGATATTGGATGTGAAACTATCAACTTGTTTCAACCACAGATCTAACAAGAGTGTCAAGTTAATGAAGTATGCCATCAATGTGCAATATCAAAGGAAGAAATACACTTCCTTAAAACTGGTTTTTGATTCACAAACACCTGGTCTTATCTAGTAATATTAAAAAAAAATCCCTTCACGTTTCGATAGGTCGACATATAAACAAAGCAACTCACAAAAAGAAAAGTGGGGTGAAGAAACTTTTTTATCATGTTTAAACAGATCCAACAGTTCTCTCGGCAAGTGCATGCCCTCTGGTTTGTTGCACGTTCGTGCAAAGTTAGCTGATCTTAAAAAGGGGCATAATAATTTTAAAAAGTTCCTTTCACACTTCCGAAAAGTTGAAAGCAAAGACATATCAATCTCTTTCCAAAGCATCATGTATTGACACCCATGAAATAATGCTCTCAGAGTCATTGGGTGCATGCAGGATGTGCTCAAATGTGGACAATCTGCCAACACTCACTTTCCAAACTCTGTTAAAAAAAGAAACTTTTTTTGTTTCTAACGTGGATCATATTCTAGTCTCCTTGCAACTGCATTCAGTAAGAGCCAACCAGCCCCAACAACAGAAGAGGAATTTTTTAATTTAGAACTTCTGAAACATCATCATACACATTTGAACAATATGCCAGAAGCTTTCTTCCCTCATGTATTTTGTTACATTAGTTGGAAGGTGATTTTTTTTTAAAGTGGAACTACCTGCTGCTTCGTTCATTGGTAACAGTGAGTTTCCAATTATCCAAAAGTCACTTTACGAAAATTCTCAGTTATCTGAGAAAATTTGTCGTAGTAAAATGATGTCAAAAGTCAAAAAAAGTTTTTTTTTAACCTATCGTGGGTCTATGGCACGCTGTTAGCACCATTTTGAATCCAAGTGCACTCAAGGTAAGAATTAAATTTTATTTGATGCTTGAAAAACGTTCTCTTGTTCTTTGTTGTTGCTTTATGTTGATTCTGCTTGGGCTGGGCAGGTTCCGCAACCATGGTGGGAAGGTGTTAGGGATCCTAGCGGGGACCTCAAGCTCCTGGTCCGGTTTGGCGCCAGTGGTGGGGAAGTGTTGGAATCGGCAACAGCAAGTATTCTGCTGCTTAAACTGGGCATGTCTTAAGATATCCAGAAAATGCAGTTAACTGAAAAACATCCAGTCCAGAGCATTTTGGATAACCAGAAATGTACTGGAGTGGGATTTATGCCAAATAACATGACCAAATAATTCTGTAGATCACAGTGGTTCCTGTGCTTCTGTGATCTAGGGAACAGCTTCTCTGGCAAGCAACCGAGTAACAGAAATTTAAAGGCATCCTGATCTTTTACCTAGACATGAACAAGAAATTATGCATAGCTGTCCTTCAGGTGTCAGTGTAAGAAAACAGAATCTCCTAAAAAGCTATGTTGAACTGACCATCACTGTAGTCCTTGCGATGGTTTGAAAACTGAAACTGCCGTGGATAAGTTCCACCTTTTCCTGCTCTTTCATAAGCATACTTGGCATGATCTGAAAAAGAAAAGAAAACTAACATTTATTACTATTAAGAAACACTGAATTTTAGCACAATACTTGCAAATAAGATTTTGTAACATTTATTTTAGATAAGATAAACAATTATGCTGCCTCATCTACTTCCTCAGGAGATTGCGGAGGGTTGGTTTGATATCAGAAACCCTGGCAAATTTCCAGAGATGTGTGGTGGAAAGTGTACTGACCATTATGGTCTGGTATGGGGACTCCAATGCCCCTGAGGGTACAGCGCCACAAAAGGTAGTAGACACAGCACAAGACACCACAAGCAAAACCTTCCCCACTGTTGAGAATATCTACAGGGAACACTGCTGTGGGAGAGCTGCAGCAATCATCCAGGATCCACACCACCCATTACATGCTCTGTTCTCGCTGTTGCCATCAGGAAAGAGGTATAGTTGCCACAAGATTCACACCACCAGGTTCAGGAAGAGCTGCTACCCCTCCACCACCAGACTCCTCAACAACAAACTCAATCAGGGACTCATTTAAGGCCTCTTACTGTTTTTTTAAACTTTATTTATTTGTTCAAAAAACAAATAATATATGACATATGCAGCAATTAAACATGAACATGAACTTTTTATATATATGTATAGATATATATATATAGATATATATATATATATATATACATATCTATATATATACATATATATATCTATATATATATATCTATACATATATATAGATATATATATCTATATATATATATATATAGATATATATATCTATATATATATATCTATATATCTATATATATATATATAGATATATATATATTCTTCTTTCTTCTTTGGCTTGGCTTCGCGGACGAAGATTTATGGAGGGGTAATGACCACATCAGCTGCAGGCTCATTTGTGGCTGACAAGTCTGATGCGGGACAGGCAGACACGGTTGCAGCGGTTGCAGGGGAAAATTGGTTGGTTGGGGTTGGGTGTTGGGTTTTTCCTCCTTTGTCTTTTGTCAGTGAGGTGGGCTCTGCAGTCTTCTTCAAAGGAGGTTGCTGCCCGCCGAACTGTGAGGCGCCAAGATGCACGGTTTGAGGCGATATCAGCCCACTGGTGGTGGTCAATGTGGCAGGCACCAAGAGATTTCTTTAGGCAGTCCTTATAACCTCTTCTTTGGTGCACCTCTGACACAATGGCCAGTGGAGAGCTCGCCATATAACACGATCTTGGGGAGGCGATGGTCCTCCATTCTGGAGACATGACCTACCCAGCGCAGTTGGATCTTCAACAGCGTGGATTCGATGCTGTCGGCCTCTGCCATCTCGAGTACTTCTATGTTAGGGATGAAGTCGCTCCAATGAATGTTGAGGATGGAGCGGAGACAACGCTGGTGGAAGAGTTCTAGGAGCCGTAGGTGATGCTGGTAGAGGACCCATGATTTGGAGCCGAACAGGAGTGTGGATATGACAACTGCTCTGTATACGCTTATCTTTGTGAGGTTTTTCAGTTGGTTGTTTTTCCAGACTCTTTTGTGTAGTCTTCCAAAGGCACTATTTGCCTTGGCGAGTCTGTTGTCTATCTCGTTGTCGATCTTTGCATCCGATGAAATGGTGCAGCGGAGATAGGTAAACTGGTTGACCATTTTGAGTTTTGTGTGCCCGATGGAGATGTGGGGGGGCTGGTAGTCATGGTGGGGAGCTGGCTGATGGAGGACCTCAGTTTTCTTCAGGATGACTTCCAGGCCAAACATTTTGGCAGTTTCCGCAAAACAGGACGTCAAGCGCTGAAGAGCTGGCTCTGAATGGGCAACTAAAGCGGCATCGTCTGCAAAGAGTAGTTCACGGACAAGTTGCTCTTGGTGTGAGCTTGCAGGCGCCTCAGATCGAAGACACTGCCATCCGTGCGGTACCGGATGTAAGCAGCGTCTTCATTGTTGAGGTCTTTCATGGCTTGGTTCAGCATCATGCTGAAGAAGATTGAAAAGAGGGTTGGTGCGAGAATGCAGCCTTGCTTAACGCCATTGTTAATGGAGAAGGGTTCAGAGAGCTCATTGCTGTATCTGACCCGAGTGTCATGATAATGAATATGAATGAGATTCACCGGAAGTCACGTGGTATGAGAGATAGATAAGAGCATAAGCCGGAGAACAAAGGAAACGAGAAAATAAAGACACTGAGAAGTTTACCTGATAAAACTTGTGTTCGATGTTTTATTAACTTCACATTTCGGGCCACAAATGTGACATTGGCGACGAGGATGAAAGAAGCTTGAAGAAAATTAAAGACTAAAGAAGATTACAGAGGATTAAAGAGAAATTCAAGGTGATAAGAATTTTCTCTTTGACTCAGTACTTTTGGGGCTGGAATATTTCCTCATGGCTGGGGCAGACGGTGACTTTCTAACACATAGTGGAATTGCTCATTTTGACCCAACGGGTGATGCAAGCACTGTAAGTGTGAAGTGGAAGGCATGGCTGGAAGAATTTGAATCCTACGCTGACAGTCATGGCCTATTTCTAGATACCGGTACAGTTGAACAAAAAGCGCGGAGAAGGGCGTTACTTCTTTTCACTGCGGGACACGCAGTTCGGGAAACATTTAAGACACTTTTGAATACTGGAAGAAAGGATGAGTACCGGAAAGCGGTAAATGCACACTATGTAGTGACACCGAATGTTACATTTCAACGCCATTTGTTTCGGAGAACGAGACAAGAAGATGGCCAGACAATTGCTCAGTACGTGACGAGACTACGCCAGCTAGCTGTTGGATGCAATTACATGCCAGCTGATTTGGACAACCAATTATTGGATCAAGTTGTACAGCACTGTAGATCAGATTAACTCAGAAGACGTCTACTGGAAAGAGGGAGTGAGTTGGAACTCACCGATGCTTTAGCCATTGCTGCTGCATTAGAGGCTGTTGAAGGACAATTTCATACCATGACCCTGAAAGACAACTCAAGCCAGCAAATTAAGAGGCTCTCACATCGCCATAACCACCCAAGACATACGTCGACACAGGACGTGGAGTGTTATCGATGTGGAAACCGAGGTCACTTTGGAAAAGACCCATATTGCCCCGCCAAAGGCAAAGTTTGCAGAAAGTGTGGAGGTAAGGACCACTTTCCAAAGAAGTGCAAAAGCAAGTCCAATGCAGACCAGAAGAGGAAGAGTACAACTTCCAAAGGCAAAGCCTGGGGGAAAGGAAAGTATCCTGGAAAGAAAGATACCATTCGCCAGATAGACGGTGACGATGATGATACCCAGGAGGGACAGAGTTGTTACCAATTTATGTTGAATGATGTACATCATGAGAAGGTCCCAGTGATCATTGGTGGAGTGACAGTGCAGGTCATTGTAGACTCAGGCAGTGACAGTAATGTGATTGATCGACATTTATGGGAGAAGTTGAAAAGGAAAAAGATCATCTGTACCTCAAAGAAGTGTTCCAAGAAACTATATCCATACACAGCAACCAAGCCATTGCAGACCATTGGATGTTTTACTGCAACTGTTGAAGCTGGAGATAAGTACACCGAAGCAGAGTTTATGGTCATAGAAGAGAGGGGAGAACCATTGTTGAGTAGAAGCACAGCGCAAGACCGTGCAATACTTTAATTCAGTCATACAAGGATATGAAGCAAAAATTCCCTGCAGTCTTCCAAGGAGTAGGAAAGCTGAAAGGTCGACAATTGAAGCTAGCGGTAGATGAAACGGTCAAATGCAAGGCACAACCAATGCGCCGAAATCCGTTTGGACTTCGTGGGAAAGTCGAAGCCAAAATTAAAGAAATGATCGAACAAGACATTATTGAACCGGTGGAACATTCGACACAATGGGTCAGTCCCATAGTGATTGCGCCCAAACCAAAGGGTGACATAAGACTATGTGTTGACATGAGAATGGCCAATGAAGCTATAATTAGAGAACGACACCCTATACTAACAGTGGAGAAAATACTTCAAGAACTAACTACCAGCAAGGTATTCTCAAAAATTGATCTGAAATGGGGCTATCATCAATTAGAGCTGGATCCAGGTTCCCGAGATGTAACAACATTTGTGACTCACTGTGGATTGTATCGTTACAAGAGACTATCATTTGGAATGAATGCAGCTTCGGAGATATACCAGTATGAAATCCATCGAGTGATTCAAGGCATTCATGGAGTTGCCAACATTTCTGACAACATCATAGTCCATGCACCAACGAAGGAAGAGCATGACAAATGGTTGAGGCGTGTACTATCTAGACTACAGGAGGCAGGCCTTACCGTGAATGGAAACAAGTGCCAGTTCGGTGTGTCAGAAATGGACTTCATGGGACACAGACTTACACGGGAAGGACTAAACCCAGCAGAGGCCAAGGTGAAAGCTATTGCAGAGGCACGTGCACCTCAGAACGCAACAGAGGTGAGCAGTTTCCTGGGATTGGTCAATTTTTGTGCAAAGTTCATTCCTAATTTCGCTACAGTGGCAGAACCACTAAGGAAACTAACCAGGAAACGTGTACCATTTCATTTTGGATCTGAGCAGAAGAAAGCATTCACAGCGCTGAAGCAAAGCCTGACAGATGCAAAAACTCTTGGATATTACGATCCGGCGGCATCAACCAAAGTCATAGCGGATACCAGCCCAATTGGTTTAGGAGCCGTGTTGGTCCAGATGCATGATGGAGGACCAAGAATCATTGCCTATGCCAGCAGATCGTTATCAGATGTGGAAAGAAGATACTCTCAGACAGAGAAAGAAGCACTTGGACTTGTATGGTCCTGTGAGAGGTTCCATGCATTTTTATACGGCATTGAATTTGAACTCATCACAGATCATAAGCCATTAGAGGTGATCTATGCACCTAGATCCAAACCATGTGCCAGAATAGAGAGATGGGTACTCAGACTACAACCCTACAAATATAAAGTAATCCACATTGCAGGGAAAGCAAACATTGCAGATCCGCTGTCCAGATTGGTGAAGGATGGTGGTCCACAATCCAAGTCAGAATTGGGAACAGAAACAGAGAGCTTTGTACGCTTCGTAGCTATTCAGTCGACACCGAAAGCTGTGACTACGAAGGAAGTCGAGAGAGAATCCGAACGTGATCCAGAACTCATGGAAGTAAGAGAATGCATACAGAGTGGACAATGGGACAAGTGTACTCACAAGGCTTACATTCCCATTAGAGACGAACTTTGTTGCATCGGACAGTGTGTATTAAGAGGTTGCAGATTGGTGATACAGCAAAGATTGAGACCGAAGATCGTATCCTTAGAGAATGAAGGATACCTAGGTATTGTTGGTACCAAGCAAAACCTCAGGACCAAGGTATGGTGGCCAGGTTGTGATAAAGACGCAGAGAAATTTGTTAAAACTTGTCACGGATGTCAAATCTCAAGTAGGAGTAATCCGCCAGAACCGATCCGGAGTACGCAACTCCCGACAGGACCATGGATCGACGTAGCTGATGATTTTCTTGGACCTTTACCGACGGGTGAATCAATTATGGTAGTAATAGATTACTACAGCAGATACTATGAGTACGTGCGTTGAAGTCCACAACCACTGAAAAAATAATACAAGCATTAGCAGAGATATTCGCAAGATATGGATTACCTGTTACATTATACTCTGACAATGGTCCACAATTCATTTCAGAGACATTTGCGGAATACATGAGGACCACAGGTATCCACCATCATAAAGTAACTCCGAAATGGCCGCAAGCCAACGGGGAAGTAGAGAGACAAAATCAGTCCATTGAAAAACGATTGAGGATTACATACGCAGAAGGACAAAATTGGCGAGAAGCATTGCTATCTTATGTGGCTGTCTATCGAGCAACGCCTCATGCAACCACTGGAAAAAGTCCTGCAGAAGCATTTTTTGGGAGAAAAATCCGCACAAAAATGCCAGAAATAAAGGAAATCCGAGACGACTAGGAGATAAGGGACCACGATGCTGAAAAGAAAGGTGCAGCAAAGCTGTACACAGATTCAAAACGTGGAGCCAAGTACTCAGACATCATGCCAGGAGATAATGTTCTAGTGAGGCATGAAACTGGTGGTAAGCTAGACACACCTTATTACCATCAACCCTATACTGTCGTATCCAGAAGTGGCAGTATGGTGACAGTCAAGTCTCCGACTGGAGTCCTGTATAAGAGAAATGTATCAGGTGTAAAAAGGTACCAGTCCAGAGATACATCGAGCGAAGAGGTTGAAAGGCCAATACGAGATGCTGAAACTGAGAGACCTGATGATGTTCCAGAGGCAGCTACCAGCACTCCTGATGAAGTGACTAGAGCGCCAGAAACACCCGAAGCCGTGACGAGCAGTATTTCCGACGCTGAGAGTGAACAACCGAGAAGCGACGACAATATCGCAGGCAGGCCGAAACGAAACCGGAAAGTGCCCAAACGATACGAAGACTTTGTGCCATAGTTTTAATAAGAACTTTGGGACAGTATTTTAATCTTATATCATAAAGTGCATGTATGAGTGCTGTAGGAAGTAAATTTTATGTAGTTGAGTTATAGTTTGTATGTTTCCGAGGGATATTGGTAAGTGAAGGTAAAGTTTATTTCTGATTAAAGGAGGGATGTCATGATAATGAATATGTATGAGATGTACCGGAAGTCACGTGGTATGAGAGAGAGATAAGAGCACAAGCCGGAGAACAAAGGAAACGTGAAAATAAAGACACTGAGAAGTTTACCTGATAAAACTTGTGTTCGATGTTTTATTAACTTCACATTTCGGGCCACAAATGTGACACCGACCTTTTCTTTTCTTTTCTTTATATATATATATATATATATAAAAGAAAAGAAACCCCCCTTCAGCCAACTCTCCTAAGGAGAGCCATAAAAAAAGAAAAAAGAAAGAATATTAAAGAAAAAGTTAAATATACATATTAAAATCTAGTCAATATAAATTGAAATGTAAATATTCCGAGTATTACAGCCACTTATTAATAAAAAAATATAATTATCATGCGAAACATATGTAATTTTTTTCATTCTTAAACAATATTTCATCTCATTATGCCATCTATTAATATCAATCATATTTGTATCTTTCCACGTACTAGCAATACATTTTTTCGCTATGGATAAAGCTAAATATACAAAAGCAAGCTGAAGCTTATCTAATCCCAAACCTTTCAGAGGTTGCAAACTACCCAATAAAAATACTGTTGGATCTAAAACTATTTTAATGTTATAGAGATATTCTAAAAATGATTGAATTTTCTTCCAAAAAGATTGTATATGTATACATGACCAAACAGCTTGAAAAAAGTTCCAACTGTATCACCACATCTAAAACACAAATCTGATTCATTAAAACCATATTTTTTTAATTTTTCAGGTGTCAAATATAATTGATGTAAAAAATTGTAATTAATCATTGCATAATGAGGATTTATCAATCTAGTTACACTATCATAACAGATATCTAACCAATCCTCTTCAGAAAAAGTAAAACCAATATCTGCTTCCCATTTAATTTTAGATCTATCCCAACCCTTTTTATTCATACCATCCTGTAATATTTGATACATAAATGAAATATAACCCTCTCTGGTACCTTCATAAGAAAAGTCTCAAATTTAGTCATTTTAGGTAAAATCATATCTCTTCCAAACATACATTTTACCAAAGATCGAATTTGATAATAAAAAAATAGAGTTCTTATCAATACCAAAATCTTCCCTCATCTGATTAAAAGACAAAAACTTACCCTCTTTAAAACAATCTCCCAAATTTTTCACACCTTTAAATCTCCAAAGCAATAAACTTTGATTATGTATTGAAAAATAAATAAGTTGATTATTATACAACGGAGTCAAAGCCAATAATTTATCCCTAGAGCCTATCATTTTATTTTTCTTTATCCATAACTTCATTAAATGTTTTAGTATAGGCACATTATATTGTTGTAACAAATTTATATTCCACCTAAACAAAAATGGATGCATTTCAAATTCAGAAATACTTGCCATCTCAATTTTAGCCCAACTAGGAGGCCGTACCAATGTGGTAAATGTAGTCCCCCTAACTCATATTTCCAAGTTAATTTATTCAAAGCTACTCTTGAAAATTTACCCCTCCATAAAAACTCCCTAACCATTTTATTCAAATCTCGAAAAAAATTTTTATCAAGTAAATACTGAATAGATTGAAACAAATATTGTATACGCGGAAAGATATTCATCTTAATTGTATTTATCCTTCCCATTAAATTAATAGGTAAATCTTTCCATTTAATCAAATCAGTTTTAATTCTTTTCATTAACGGAGCATAATTTAATTTATATAAAGATTGATAATTAACATTCAAAATTATACCCAGATATTTAATTCGATCAGTCCACTTTAAGGCCTCTTACTTGTGCACTTTATTGATTTTTCTTTCTCTCTGTATTGCACAATTTGTTTACTTTTCTTTCTTTATTTGACTGTGTATGTTGAATTCAGTTTTGTTTTTGCACTAATAAGTGGCCTTTCTCCCTGGCCCACAGGAAAGAATCTCACCATTGTATGTGATGTCATGTATGTAATCTTACAATAAATCTGAAATCTCATGTCCTATTCCCCCAGCTGGTCTCATGTCCCTTTGAAAGATCTCATTTTCCTCCTCACTTTTCACACTTTGTGCCATTTACAATCTTGAATGTATCCACTGTACACCTGATGCAATACATGTCAGATTAAAAAAAGTGTGATTTCCGTGATCTCTCATTACATTACTTTCTATTTTCTTCCAGTCCAATAAACAACCACCCACTACAACTCATCTCTCATCTATATTGTCACCACTCCATTTATTTAATGGGTGGAATTTTTTGCTGGGAGGCCTATTATTTAAGCCATTATTAAAATGTCTTGTGCAATCTCACATACCATCTACTAATTAACCATCCGTGTTAACTGATCAAAAGATCGAATGTGTTAAACATGACATATCTTCCACAAATCTGTGCTTCCATTAATTAATTCACACCACATCCAGGTTAAACTGACTGGTTTGTATTTGCTGATTTATTCTTCACTCCTTTATCCTACAATTGCACCACATCTACAACTTTCAGTCCTTTTGACCCCATTTTAAAAGATCACCAGAAGGTAATGTATTGTGTGCCTGCATTTTTCATCCCTTAACAACCTAGGATGAAAGATGCATCTCCTCCAGTCCTGCTAACTTATCGATTTTAAGTCTTTCTGATGCTTTCTCTTCATATTTAGCCCATTTGGAATCACTACATTCACTTTATTACAATCAAGGGAGCAGGATCTTTCATGGTGAAAACATACGCATACTCTTTTAATATTTCTGTCATGCCTTATGCAATTTAGTCATACAATTCTACAACACAGAAACAGTCCCTTCAGCCCAACATCACACCAATAAGCTCATTCCATTTGTCTGTGCACAGCCCACATCCCTCAAAACCTTTTGTAACTACAAATCTGTCTAAATGTCTTTTAAACATTCGAATTGTTGCAGCTTCTAACACATTCTCTGGCAGCTCGTCCATATACCCACCACCCTGTGTGAAGAAAGTGCCCTCAGATCCCTTTGAAATATTTCCTTGTAACCTTAAATTTCTCCCTCTTGTTTTAGATTCCCATGTTCTGGGAAAAGGCTTATGACTATTTACTTCTATAAATCAATGCCCCTCATGATTTTATAAACATCTATAAGATCCCCCCCTCCCCCTAGCCTCCGACACATAAGGGAGAAAAGTCCCAGCCTATCCACCCTCTTCTTCTAATTCAAGCTTACCTGTCGCAGTAGCATTCTCAGGAATATTTTCTGTGCACTTTCCAGCTTAATAGGTTTCCTATAGATGGGTGAACAGAACTGCGCGCATTAACAAATTATGAAACCTGACTGTTGCACCATGGCCTGATTCAGTAATTTGAGTCCCCAGGAGCGCAGAAAGCTGCAGAAAGTTGCAAACATAGCCAAGTTCATCACAGGCTTTGACCTCCCATCCACTGAGCCACTGCCTCAAGAAGGCAGCCATTATAACAAAGGACCCACATCACCTTGGTCACAACCCCTTCCACTGTTATCTTCGGGAAGAAGATATAGAATCCAGCATCTCTAGGTTCAGGAACAATGATTTGTTTTCTGACAGCTATCAGGCTCTTGAACCTCCCTCAATATCCTAACCATACCTGTCAGCACTATTTGGTTTACTGAACTTCTTTCTTGCACTAACAATAACTGTGAATATTCATTATCTATCTTGTGTATCTATTATCTCTTACTGAATTATAATTCAACGTACACTATTATAGATTTTTTTTTAATCCAAAGTACCTGTTTGGGGACATCAAGTGAAAATTTTGGTGTGTTTGTAAGTCTTTAACATGAATGATGAACAACAGTGGTCCAAAAACCGATTCCTGTAGCACACGACTGATCACTGGCCTTCAGTCAGAGTAATAACTCTCCAGTACCACCTTCAATCTCCCACCATAAAGTGAATATAACTGACCAGTTCACCTGGATTCCACATGATCTGATCTTCCATATCTGCCTACCATGCAGGACCTTGTCAAGTACAAGGGCAACTTCACCTTACCTCTTATTGCTCAATAATTATTTATAGGAGCTGCCTTTCATATTAGCTGCAGGTCTGGTCAAATGTTGCACTTTATTTTCTTTTTTTCAGTTCCTTCTCATTTTTCTATATTCGACTTCTCATTTGTATCAACAACCTGACAGCTGTTGCAAACAACACATTTCTGCTTTATCTTGGCAGAGTTGGCATAGTGGTTAGCGTAATGCTTTTACAGACCCAGTGATCGGGACTGGGGTGGAATTTGAATCCCGCGCTGTCTGTCAGGAGTTTGTACATTCTCCCCGCGTTTGCATGGATTTTCTCCGGTGGCTCCAGTTTCCTACCACTGTTCAAAACGTACTGGTGGTGCAGGTTAATGGGGTGTAAATTTGGTGGCATGGACTCCTGGGCTGAACTGGCCCATTACCATGCTGTATGTCTAAATAAAAATTTAAAAATTTAAATCTTAATCTCTTTCATCATGGAGGGAGCTCTGGCTTTGGTTGTCCAACCATTTCTACAACACAAATCCACTGTAAAATTATAATCACTTTTAAAGTCATTCCATTGCACAATTTCAGTTTACCTGCATCCAGATGCAGCTCCTGGGAGACCGTTTTAAGGAACTGGAGCTGGATGAACTCAGGATTATTCGAGAGGCAGAGTCAATGACAGAGAGGAGCTTCAGGAAGACAGTCACCCCCAAAAGTCAGAGGCAGGAGAGGGAAGGGGAAGAGGCAGACAGAGCAAAGCACCCCTGTGGCTGTTTCCCTCAACAACAAATATTCTGGTTTGGATACTATTGGGAGGAATGATCTGCCAGGGATAAGTCGTGGTGGTCACATCTTTGGCTGGCCCCTCGGCTCAGAAGGGAAGGGGGGGAGGAGAAATATGGTAATTAGGGATTCATTGGTTAGGGGAGCAGTTAGGAGGTTTGGTGAATGAGATCAAGGTTCACAGATGAGTCCCAAGTGCTAAGATTAAGGATGTCTCTGATAGAGTTCATAGCATTCTGGAGGGGGAGGGTGAGCAGCCAGATTTCATGGTCCATGTGGGGACCAATGACATAGATAGGAGTAGAGAGGAGATCCTGGAGGGAATATATGGAGTTAGGAAAGAAGTTAAAAAACAGGACCTCAAGGTTGTGCCACATGACAGAGAGGGTAGGAACAGGAAGTTGTGGCAGATGAATGCATGGCTGAAGGTTGGTGCAGGGGGCAGGGGTTCAGATTTTTGGATCATTGGGATCTCTTCTGGGAAAGGTCTGACCTGTACAAAAAGACAAGCAGAATCTGAAATGGAAAGTGACCAATATCCTGGCGGTCAGGTTTGCTAGAGCTGTTGGGGAGAGTTTAGACTTGAGGGGGGGGGGGGTGGAATCAGAATGCGAGTGCAGAAATTAGGGTAGAAGGATAAAAGCATGATGCTATGTGCTCTGAGTTTGTGAGGTAGGACAGGGAGGGGACAAAACAAAAGGTAGCCAGTGGAAGGTTTGAAATGTGTCTATTTCAATGCTACAAATATTAGGAATAAAGGGGATGAACTGAGCATGGATCAGTACGTGAAGCTACGATGTTGTGGCTGTTACTGAAACTTGGCTGGAGGAAGGGCAGGATTGACTGATGGACTTGCTGGGGTTTAGACGGGAGACAGAAAAGGTGGGTGGGGGGAGTAGCATTACCGGTTAGGGATAGATTCATGACTATAGAAAGGGAGGACGGTACAGAGAGAGTGCTGAGTCGGTGTGGGTGAAAGTCAGAAATAGGATGGGAGCTATCACTGTGCTGGGAGTAGCTATAGGACCCCAAATAGCCCTCGGGATACCGAGGAGCAGATAAACAGGTAGATTTTGGAATAGTGCAGGAAATACAGGGTTGGTGATTTCAATTTCCCTAATATTGACTGGCACCTCATGTCTGCAAGAGGAATAGATTTATCAGGTGTGTTCAAGAAGGATTACTGACACAGGACTGGCTGATGAGAGGAGAGGCCATACTGGACTGGTTCTGAATAAGGAACCTGGTCAGGTGGTGGTCCTCTCAGTGGGGGAGCATTTTGGTGAGTGACCACAACTCCCTTAGCTTCAGCATAGTGATGGAAAAGGACAAAAACAGTCAAACTGGGAAAGTGCTAATTATAAAAGAATGAGGCAGGAACCTCATTGGAAATTGGAATTGGAAACAAATATTCAAGGGTAAAACCACAGATGTGGAAGAAGTTTAGGGACCACTTGTACTGGGTTCAGGATAGGTTTGTCCCACTAGGACAAGGAAAATATGGTAGGAAAAGGGAACCATGGTTGACGAAACAGGTGAGGCAGGTAGTCAAGAGGAAGAAGGAAGCATATATTAGATATAGGAAGCAGGAAACAGGAAGGGCTCATGAGAACTACATGGTAGCCAGGAAAGAGCTTAAGAAAGGACTTAGGGGAGCTCGAAGGGGACTTGAGAAAGCCTTGGCATGTAGGATTAAGGAAACCCCAAGGCGTTCTATGGGTATGTGAAGAATAGAAGATGACGAGAATGAAGGGGAGGCCACAAAAGGATAAAGGAGGCAACATGTGCTTGGAGGCACAGGAGATCCTTTTCTAACAAAAGAAAAAAAGACCTTGATCAGGGTGAGATTGAAATAGAACAGGCCTGTGTTCTGGACAATGTGGTGATTAAGGTTGATGGACTTTCTTAGAAACATGAAGATTGATAAGTCCCCGGGGCCAGACACTATACCTCAGGTTGCTATGGGAAATGAGAGAACAGATAGCTGAGGCAGCAGCCATGATTTTGGAATCCTGTGTGGCTGCAGGGAAGGTGCTGGAAGATTGATGAATGGCAAATGTAGTCCCCTTGTTTAAAAAAGATAATAAGGAGAATCCTGGGAATTATAGACTGGTAAGTCTTATGTCAATGGTGAGCAAACTATTGGAGAGGATTCTTAAGAATAGGATCTATGAGCATTTGAAGTACAGTCTACTCAAGGGTAGTCAGCATGGGTTCATGAAGGGATAGTCGTACCTCACAACCCTAATTGAGTTTTTTGAGGCAGTAACAAAATAAATTGATGAGGGTAGGGTGGTAGATGTGGTCTGCATGGATTTGGCAAGGTCTCCCACGAAAGAAAGTCGAGGTATGATATCAGAGGAACCTTAGCTGTGTGATTTTAAAAATGGGTTTGATGGAAGAAAGCAAAGAGTAGTAGTGAAAGGAAATATTCTACCTGGAGGTCAGTGACTAGTGGAGTGCTGCAGGGATCTGTTCTGGGACCCCTGCTCTTTGTGATTTTATTTATATAAATGATCGAGATGAAGAGGCGGAAGGATGGATCAGTAAGTTTGAGGATGACACAAAGGTTTGTTCTGAAGGTTGTCGAAGGTTACAAGAGGATTCAAACAGGATGCAGAGTTGGGCAGAAAAGTGGTAGATGGGAGTTCAATCCAGATAAGTGTGAGGTAATGTAGTTTGGAAGGACACACCAGAAGGCTGAGTGCACAGTTAATGGTTGATTCTTAAGAGTGTGAATGAAATCCATCCATCCCTCAAGATTTCCGCTCAGGTTGATAGGATGGTTAAGGCGGCCTATGGGATGCTGGGCTTCATTAATGGGGGATTGAGTTCAAGTGTAGAGCTGCAACAATACAAATCTTTGGCAAGACCACATTTAGGGTATTATGTTCAGTTCTGGTCACTTCATTATAGAAAGGAGGTGGAAGCTATGGAGGGGGTGCAGAGGAAATTGACCAGAATGTTGCCTGGATTGGAAAACAAGTCTTATGAGGCAAGGTTAGCAGAGTTGGGACTTTTATCTTTGGAGCACAGGAGGATGAGAGAAGACTTGATAGAGGTATAAAAGATTATGAGAGGCACAGATAGGTTGGACAGCCAGCACCTATTTCCCAGGGCAGGATCAACAAACACCAGAGGACATTCAGTATGCATAATTAAGGAAGGGAAGTTTAGGTTAGGCATCAGGGGTAATTTTATTTTTTGCATAAAGAGTTGTGGATGCCTGGATTGCCTTTTTGGGGATGGTGTGGAGGCTGACACATCAGGGGTATTTAAGAGACTCAGACAGGTACGGAGGGTTAAGGAATGTATGCATCAGCATAACACATAGGTCTGAAGTGCTTGTAGGGTGCTTTATGGTTCTAAAATTTTTAATATGGAGAATGGAGAAAATAAATTTCAAATTCATTCTATCAAAATTTTTAATATGGAGAATGGAGAAAATAAATTTCAAATTCATTCTATCAAAATTTTTAATATGGAGAATGGAGAAAATAAATTTCAAATTCATTCTATCAACATTTTTTTAAAAACAATTTGTTTTTATCTTTTAAAATGCTTAACTTTTATTGTGTCCTTTATATTGTAAATCAATGATTTTCAACCATTTTCTTTCCACTCATACCACTTTAAGTATTCCCTATGCCATCAGTGCTCTGTGATTTGTAAGAGATTGCTTAAGGTGATATGTGAATGGGGGGAAAAAAAGGTTGAGAATCATGGCTCTCGACCCAATTGTTACTGAAATATTTTGCTTGAGAAAAATTGTCATTGGCCCATTTCCTTTCGAGTTATGAAACGGTGCACATAACAAGTCAACAGTGGTTTTCAAACCTTTTTCTTTCCACTCACATACCACCTTAAGCAATCCCTTACTAATCACAAAGCACCTATGGGATAGGGATTACTTAAAGTGGTATGTGAGTGGAAAGAAAAAGGTTGAGAAGCACTGTATCAGACGTTCAGTTCGAACGTTATCAGCCAGGATTCAAATGACGGAGCAGATGCGATGGGCTGAATGGCCCAATTTGCCCCACTGTCTTATGGTCTAAATAAAGGAAAAACAACATTTCTGATATCATGGTTGGAGTTGCAAGTCTTGTATCGTGACAACGTTTTGTGACGCTGCTGGTCACTGAACTCAACTTCTTAACACCAGTAAGTGACCTTGAAGGGACTCGCTTTTGTTTCTCTTTCTCCAATTGTATGGTCATGGTGACTCTGCCTTATGACACACAAAAGTTAAAGTATATTATGTATGTTTTTTTACATGACTAAAAGAAACCTTGAACCTTGATGTCCCAGGGTGAGATCTCACCAGTTCTCAAAGCTATTCAGGACAGAGCTCAATACCTGTGCTTAGCCAGGTCCATGCAGTGTTGCATTTTGCTGAACCTCCATGATCAGGTGGAATCTGGCTTCCCATCAGAAGATTATACCCGGGTTACAAGAACTAAATTCACACATTTATGTAGCAGAGCATTTATAAAAGCCATAGCATTCTTTGTCGAATGGTCATTAAAAGAATATAAATTAATGTAGCAACAGGCAACAGATTTAAAATGTTCTTAGTAACAAGAGCAAATGAGGTCAGCTTTTGGCTTTTATATACATTTGTCAATCAAGATATGTTATTGCCAAAATATTCATTGTCCAGTGGGGAATCTTATGATCTACATCATGCAGAGAAAAGCATACGAGGCTGACTAATATACACGTTAAATGCATCAGTTCAGATTCATGAATCTTGGATAGATCAATAGGAGATTCCAGCTGGCTAAAATTGTTTTGATACCAAAACAAACATCTGTTCTGTAATTGGCCAAAGAACTGGAAAGTTCTATCTAATGCTTCGGCTGCATAGATTGTAGGGTTTATAGAATTACAGAGCACAGTAACAGTCCCTTCAGCCCAACATATTCATTCAAACCAAGCTGCCCTGCCTGAATGCACTTGGCCCATATCCTTCTAAACCCTTCCTGTCCCTGTAACTGTCCAAATGTCTTTTAAGCTTTGTAATCCTACTTCTCTCTATCACTTCCTTTAAATCTTTCTCTCATATTAAATCTATGTTTTTTAGTTTTAGACTCACCCCCCATCCCCCGTTTCCCACTCTGACTAACTATGCTCCTTATAATTCTCCATAAGTCACACCTCAGCCTCATTCCAGTTTAATCACATCTTTCTAACAGCATGGCCAGAAAGAAGTGCACATAATACTCTAAGTGTGAGTTAACCAATGACATCCCAACTTGCATTCTCAATGATTCAACCAGTGAAGGCAAGTATACCAGACGCTTTCTTCACCACTCCGTCGTGTGGCCAGATTCAGGGAACTATGCATTTGCCCCACCCAGGGCCCTACTGCTCATTGTGCATGTCTAGTTAATGGGTGAAGGTTCTTGGGTGTTGTCCCCTTAAATTTCCTACCATTAATAATGTGTGCAAGTAGTCTACACAAGTCTAGGCAAATTTGAAACAAAATTGAACAAGACTAGACAAAGTATATGATGTGAAAAAAGATCAACATTTTAAGACTTTAAATAATCCCAACAACATTGATTGCTGTCTCACTTCAAGATTATGTATCAGATAAAAAAAAGAATATTTGGCAGCAATGAAGTTGAAAACGGAAATTGCCTTCAACTGTTGACAAGCATGCCTTCTTTCTATGATGCCAACAGTGTAGAGCTCAGAATATTTTCCACCTTGAAAGGCTGTGTAATTGTAAGTGATTGTGATTTTATTCCACTGAACACCTAATATGAAGAACTCACTTGGATACAAGAAATTCCAAACTGACTCAACATCTAAATGTAGTATTACATGACAATAATGGAACCTTTACCTTTTACCTGGGCAATAATGAACCGTCTTAAGTATGTTTATAGAATTCAAAGGCTTGTGTAATAATAATTTGATTAGAACTAAGATATTTCAAATTTTTATCTCTACACTCCAGCAATCTTTCTCTCTCGCTCTCTTGCTCTCTCTCTCTCTCTCTCTTTCTTCCTCATGTTGCTCAACAATTTCCTGGAGTGATTCAAACTGGAGGTTCTCAGCAGGAGGACTCTTTATTGATGTCCCAACCTGAAATGTTAACTGATAACTTCTACCCATGGATGCTGCCTGACCTGCTGAGTTCCTCCAGCAGCTCTGGATTCCAACATCTGTGTGTTTTACATTTCTCTTCTGCCTGAAAACTATGCTGTATCACAATGTGATTTCAGGATGAACCCAAAGTGAATGTTCCACTCTGCACATTTGGCTGAAAACAGTTGCAAATCCATTAACCTTGTCTGCAGTGACTTTGTCATTGCCACCATTGAGGACAAAAATGTTAATTTAATCTCCTCAGTCCTTGCCATGAATAATTGAGCCTCCACTTCTGATCAATCTTTCTTTCAGATTTAGACCCATTATTCGAGTTCCACATTTTCTCCCCTCTCTTAATGACACTCATACATTATTTTCAATGACCATGCAATGGTTTCCACATGCAAATAAAGGGGGCCCTTCATTGATATGACAAGTAATAGCTATTCATCTTTACAGGTGAGTTATGAAATTCTTACCTTTGAAGTTGAAGCATTCATCAGGATAACTCTTTGTTAGTCCAGACTGGCTGAAAGATGGACTGGGTTTTTTTATAAAATAAAGAAAAACAAGCATTTCAAAAACAGTGGATGTAATTTCAAATGTTTAAGTACAACTTGAAATTGATCAATAAAATTTGAGCATTTGGTCATTTAGAATCCTTAATTCTACTATGAAGTCACAAGTGGTGGAAACACATGTTCAACTGTGATTCCCCATTTACATCCCATTCTAAAGTCACAAACAGAGAATACTAGAATGACTCAGCAGGTAACATCTATGAAGAATGGAATAGCGCTACAGAACAATCTTCACCCTGAAACATCAACTGCATCTCTCTCACCAATACCAACATTCCTGCTGAATAGTGCGAGCATTTTCTGTTTTGTTTCTCATTTCCAATATCTGCATTATTTTGCTTTTTACTTGTTGAGCATTTCCTAGTCTCATTTTTGCAGTTTCCCCCTTGAGCAAAATGGATGTGATTTTGGTCGCCAGTGCACAACAATTTTTTTTTACCACTTTTACATTGCTCGAATTTTGCTTCAACTATATGTATCTTTGGAAATGTTTGTACAAGGAAGATTAATTGCCAGTGCTCAATCAAATAAGCAATGGACCCCATTCCTTGAGTACCATCTCCGTTAAGTTTTATCCCTTGTCTGTCAGAAAGTGTGTGTGGTGTGTGTGTGTGTGTGTGTGTGTGTGTGTGTGTGTGTGTGTGTGTGTGTGTGTGTGTGTGTGTGTGTGTGTGTGTGTGTGTGTGTGTGTGTGTGTGTGTGTGTGTGTGTGTGTGTGGGTATACACACTGGCGTGCGAGCATTGGGAAGTATTTATAGTAATAAGATGTTTTTAAGCAGACAAACTTTAAAAAGTTTTAATGTTTAATTTGTTATCGGAGTGGAGTGGAGTGGAACTGGCATAAACTTGTAACTGGTAAGGGATATGCAAAGAACCCAGCTGAGTTTTTGGTGTAAGTAATACATGCAATAGATCAGGGAGTATCTACAAATGCCATTTACATTGCCTCAGAGAAGACATTTGTCACGATTCTACCAAAATGCATGGAACTGAAGGCAGCTTACTGGATCAGAGGAAGAAATCACTGAGTTGGGATAACTCAAAAGACCACCACACTATTGTCCTCCAAGAATCTGACTAAAGCCACAGGTTTTATCATGTTCATAATAAATATTTTTTTATAAAATTGTCAAGATAGAAAAATAATAAATAGTGCTAAAGGCAGCAAAAAACTGAAAAAGGAAATTAAAGCTGAAGAACTAGAAGCAAGACTAGGCCATCTGGCTCCTTGTGTCTACCTTCTCCTGCTCCTCCCTCCTTTCAATCTGAACACAGCAGATATTAACCGAGCACAAAACAGTACAGCAAAGGAAGTAGCTCATTCAACCCATCAAGAATGCTCTCCCACTCAACCCCATTCTCCTGCCTTCTCCCCATAACCTTTGATACCTAACCCATCTTCCCTTCTGGATAATCTTCCACTTTTGATCAACCAACAAGACAATTACATGAAAAATAACAGAGAAAAGTATATTCATTCCAAGAAGTCTAAAGATCCTATCAATCCATTTAACCTCATCATTCCAGATTATTATACAAGCTGTTAGTTTGATGTTTCAGACAAAGTTCCTATAGCACTGAAGCATTTCCCAAATACTGTATTGGGAGTTCCTTCAGTGGAAGGAATGAGCAATAAATACAAGTCTTGCCAGCAACACCCAGATCCTGAAAAATTGAAAAATGAAAAGGTAAAATATGTTGCTATCATTAATAGAATAAGAATAAAGCCTGCATCCTTCTTTACCACACCATAAATGAAGAAGGAATGGGAAGTGAAAGCACAGATACACATTTAGTAAAAGGAGTAAAATAATGAACATGTTATTCAAAACTACAGATATCTACCTGTCTATTGATCTATCCAGTGACTGACAACTTCCAGAAAGTGATGCTTCAGTACTGCTGAAGGGGTCCAACATCTGCAATCAGAAACAACAGTGACATATGAAAAGCAGCTAGCTTTGATATCAGATTACACAAATACATATCTATATGGTTGGAGTAGTGATTAGCACAATGGGAGTCACCCACATTCAAATCTGGCACTGTCTGTAAGGAGTTTGCACATTCTCTGAGTGTCTGTGTGGGTTTCCTTCGAGAGGCCACTCCAACCCACCCTCCAAAAACATATGGGGTTCGAATGATAATTGGTCACGTGGGTATATTTGGGCAGGATGAGCTTATGGGCCGGAAGGGCCTATTACCATCCTGCATCTCTAAAATTAAAATTAGGTCAACTGAAAAAGTTTATATCTTTAACCTTGCAAGGAAACTAAAGAATAACTTATCAATCTAAACATCCATTCCTTAACTAAACAATGAGATAGAAGATCGTCCATCAATTCACTGACTTCTATGAAGCAGGATTTCAGAAGCAGGATAGAAAACACATGGATTAAATATTATGCTTTCGGCCTGAGATATGAAGATTAATTTCTTTCTCACTGACACTTATTTACTGCTGTTTGAACCCGTAACCCTGCAAGCAATTTTACCATATATTTCACTGTATAATTAAAAGTTGTGAAACCCAAAAAAGATTTTGAAAAAGTGGGGTTGACTTAAACACCGGATATACTTTAGAGACCTTAAATTCAGCTCAAAATCTAATCCATGCCAATTTGGCATATAAGTCAACTCATGAAAAAGCAGATTCGGCATATAAATGAACCCTTGAAAACCAACAAAAAAACTGACTGCAACAGATTTTTATTATGATAGTTATTTAAAACAACAACCCAATTAGAACCTTTCAAAAATCACTATCGTCGTCTGAAAACAATAATACATTTCAAACCCTTCAAAATCACTCTCGCTATCATTATCTGAGGCAAAGATGGCGGCAAGTACATTCATATTCTCACGTTTCAACAGTCATCGTATGGGTCCCAGTCTATATCTGATAGGCGGTTTCAGCTTCGCCGTCAGTATCCCACAATAAATCATTTTCCGTGCCATCAATTACGCAAGAGATACTGCACTTTTTGAACGATTTTATCATAGTCTCCAATTTAACTTTGTCTTATGCCTTGAGGACAAAGTCACACACCACATCAAGTGATGCAGCCCTGTCTTTTGGAAATGACTTTTCTGCTCTCAGCATCCATGTACTCCATCTCTCACACACAGTCTTTGAATGGCTTGTTCATGCAGACATCAATACAGTCATCAAACCACCCAGGATAACCGCCATGTAAGTATTATATAGCACTAATCTGGCTGCCTGTTCTACACATTGTCTATCCATAGTTTTACACCATTTTCATCCATCCATCCTTTTTCACGAAAATGTACAAAAATACCTGCAGAGAATTTTATTTTAGGTTTAATTTTGCATTTGAAGATTACCATGGGTCTTAACTTTGTCTTGTCGGCCATGCACGATAACACCACAGAAAACCTGGTCCTTTTGTGGCCTCAACTTATGATTTGCAGTTTTAACACTTTCCATTCCACTGATCTATTGCCTATCAAAATTCATGGGGGTTTCGTCCACGTTTCTGATATTTGCCAATGCAAACTGGTGTTTCTGCTGGATCCGTATAATAAACCGGTGAAAACTTACAACTTTAATGATCAAGATCTTTTGGTAGTTTCTGTGAAATCTTTTGGTTTTTGTCATAATAGCAGATTTTCCCCATTCATGAAATGACTGCACCAACTTACTGCAGCCTGAAAATCATCACTGACACCTGGGTGTGACTTTGCCCACTGCAGTCCAAATGTTCTTATTTTATTTTGGGTGACTATAGTAATGGATAAACATTGGGAGGAATTTGGTAAGATTAGTGGGTTACAAATATACACACATTTTAAAACAGATCTTATTTGAAATACTGAAAAATTCATATTCAGTAACATTGCAGGATCTATGGAGACTTTTATGCAAATTTCACAAGTAGGTGCTAATTAAAATGATGTCATGAAATGAATAGCCATTGTTTTGGAGGTGACAAACTGGCTGTTTGCAAGTACCTACAGGGTGCTCACAGAAAGGTCATTCCTGGGTTTTGTTTATCTAAGACAACAGCTTGACCAAGAGGGGAGAACTCCTGTGGTTTGCTGAAGAAAGGGGGCTTTTTGCAAGTGAGAGAGTCACATGGACTTTCTGGCAGAGAGAAAGAGAGAGAGAGAGAGAGAGAGAGAGAGAGAGAGAGAGAGAGAGAGAGGGGGGAGATCAATCTCAACAAGCTCTCTCAGCCAGTGTGTGTGAGTGAGACACTGAAAGCAGCTGAACAGTGCAAGCCAGGAAGAGCTGGTTGGAAACAACGTCCCAGAGCAGTGGATGGCAGGAAGTGCTATCTGTCTGATGTTTCTCTTGGAATAAGAGGAAAAGAGAGGAACTCTGTGGTAGCCTGAAAGAAAGAGGTTACCATCTGGAGAACCCTGATAGGGCAAGTTTCATCAGCGAGACAATGAGATGACTAATGGTGGTACCTCGGTTGTGGAAATCCTGGAACAACAAATCTCTCTCTGCAAACCCTACAATAATCTTTCTGAGTGGTAAACATTTACTTTTCGAGCACCAAAGCCTGGTGAACTTTATACATGTTAAATTCTGTGCAACCAGAGAACTTGGAAGAAAGAGAAGTGAGATTTAACTGTAAACCAACCAAAGAACATTTCTTAAATTTACACACACATTACATACACGTCCGCCTAGAATTAGAAGGGGGTTAATTTGGGTTAGTTAATTATAGAGATAAGTTAAAGTTTTATTCTGTTTTCATGTTTAAAGTTGATTAAAAACAACTTTAAACATGAAAACAGAATAAAGTGAATGTCTCTCACTGCTGGGTTTTGGGGAACTTTGGGCTCGTAACATTTTATTCTAATCTTGCCTCTGTTCACGTACCCATTCTGCAACATGATTTTTCAACTCTGGCCAATGAGTGAATCCTTTTCTCGATGAACATTGCCTTTTTGGTATTTTACTTAAAGTTTCTTCTTTCTTCCTTCAATCTCTTACCAACTTCTCATGCACATCAAATTTTCTTGCAGCAGTGCAGTTGTTGATTTTCTTGGCTATTTCTATGATTTCACCTTAAAGCTCGCTTCATATTTTCATTGCATGCTGTGTTGTGTCGATGGAGCCTCCATGATAGCAATCACCTTCAGCCAAAGCCCAGGAGATCAATCCACATGATCTATAGGGGGTCAGCGTATATGCCAGTCAACGGGCCAATTCAGGCATCCAGAAAATTGGGATCAACTTGTACACTGGATATACCATAAGACCTTTAAAATTATGCTGAAAAATGGGGGTGACCTATATGCCAGTTGATTTATACGCTGAAATATATGGTAGCCACTGAAGAGACATTTATTTCTTGTCATCTGGAAAGCTCAGTCGTCTGCAATAGTGTGTATCTCCCAGTGGCCACCTATTTCAACTCCCCATCCCATTCCCTTGCTGGTATGTCTGTACGTGGTCTGATGTACTGCCAGACTGAGATCACCCGCAAATTGGAGGAACAACACCTCATCCTCCAACTGGGCACCCTCCAGATCTCCATGGCACCAAACAGATGGCATTAATATCGATTTCTCTGGCTTTAATTAAACCCTCCCCCTCACTTTTTCCCCGTCAATTTTCCCCAGCTATCTCTCCCTTTTCCCTGCTTCCTTTCACACAGATATAATAAATTCTTCTCCTCTTATCATATCCAATTAACACCTTTTGTTGGTCTAGACTCCTTCCCCAGCCAGCATTGTATGAATTCTGTGATTTCCTGCTCTTGGCTCATCCTGCATATTCCTTGAAGGGCTCAGGTCAGAAAGGTTAGCATTGTTAGCATTGTTAAATCCTATGGATGCTGAAAGACAGCCCAAGATTCTCCAAAGTTTCGGTGTGTTTTTACTACAATCACAGTATCTGCAGACTTTTGCAGTCCTCCATGGAGATCTATTCCTGGGACACAGGCCTACTGTTTTTTTTTAAACAAACCAGGTTTTTTTACTGATTTATTTTCCACAGTTTTAAAAAAAATTATTTAGAATAAAACCACTAAGCAAACATATCACAATATTTCAAACTTAATCCAAATACATGTGGTATTTATATAAAGAAAAGATTAAAAAGAAATTTTAAAAAGAAAAAATCCTCCCCTAACCCCCTACAAATGCAAAAAAAAGTGCCAACTTCTTCTCCACATCGAAAACATAAATCTAAGCATAATTCATATTATGTAACTTTTGTGGTGTTAAATATAACACCTAGAGGTTCACAGGTAAAGTGTTGCTTCATTTGAAAGGATTGTTTGGGGCCCTGGATGATGATGGGGAGAAGGTTTAGTTCGTGTAGAATGTCTTACGCTCACGGGAGTGTGGGGGGTGGGGGCGGAGTATTGGTGGGATGGGATGAGTGGATGAGGAAGTTGCAGAGGTAGTAATTCCTATGGAAGGCAGAGGGGGGAGGGAAAGATGTGTCTGATGGTTATATCTTAAATATAAGATATAAATTATTAAAACACTGACACCTTAATGAAATTTGAAGTGCAGGGAATTATTAAATTATTAAAGAAAATTACTTAAGCTAATCTATTTGAATATTAATATTACTATTTAAGCACATGAATTTTATTGTCCTGCTCTCCTCTGATCCAGAGCCTTAAATGGGTTGAGCTTGCCCGAAGCCATGACTCAGTGTGTCCTGTGTCTTTTTGTATGATTCATGAGAGATGTAAAAAGAAGAAAAGGATCCAGAATTCTCTCAAATTCCTACCGCCTTAATTTGATGATCATTGAATTTTATTCAATTAGATAACGTGGGATTATATCAAGAAAATGAACTGATGGTGATTGCACATGCAGAGTTGATGGATCAAAATGAACCTAGTTGTTCAACAATAGGCCTGTAAAGTTCAACATAATTTTATCCATCATATTTCTAAGGGTAATTTACTGCATCCAGTGCTCCCGATGTAGCCTCCTCTACATCGGGGTGACGAGATGCTGAACACCTTTGTTCTATCTGCTGCAACAGCAAGGACTCCCAGCCAATCATTTCAATTCCACACCCCACTGACATGTCTATGGCATCATGTACTGCCAAAATGAAGCCACCTGCAAACTGTTGAAATAACACCTTATATTTTGTCTTGGCAAACTCCAATCAGATGATTCACCTCCGATTTCCAATAAACCCATCTTACAATCTGTCTCTTTTCCTCCAGCTCCCAACCCCTTCCCTTCCTTCTACCAGAGACGTACTCTTCTTAGCCCTCTGCTCTCTCCGCCAAGCACTTCTCAGCTTCTACCCTCCTCCTGTACCCACCTATTACCTACTAACCTGTGTTCTTCCCCCTTCTCCTCTCTACCTGTTTTTCCCACACTCCTGACAAAGAGCTCAGGCATGAAAGATTGACTGCCGTTTACCGTATCTCCTATAGATGCTGCAAGACCTGCTGAGTTTTTCCCAGGACATTTGCGCACTGCACTCCACACTAGCATCTGCAGTTTACTTCCACTGAAAATCCTGAATGCTTATACACTGGAGGAGATGATCTGAGTGACAACTAAAGGTGAGCAACAACTTCCTCAGGGAGGTCCTTTTACAAATTTTTAAATTATTTTTTTTTTTTAATTTATAATTTTGTGGTCACATACTTAGCTGCATCAGGAGGAGGTGCCAGTCGCCACTCATGACGTAATCGAAGCATCATGCAGAAGTAATGGCGCGCATGCACAGGTTAGTTAAGCAGTCAGCATATGGGTGATGGATCTTGGACTGGAGGAGGAGAGTGAGAGCATCAGGATCACCCATGTGGTGGTGAGACAATGAGAAGGACAGAGGTGGTGTTTGGGGAGTTGAAGAAGGTAGTGTTGTGCCTGAAGCAAATAAAGAAAGTCAACTCCATTTTGTGCTGAAAGAGAGTGAATTCTTTAACTGTGAGTAAACTGGGTAAATCATTATTACAACGTGATTAATGCCGATTCTGGCCATTGAAATTCGTGCTGCCAAATTACACCTAATTAACCTACAACCCCGAATGTTTTGTTGGAGGGTGGAAGGAAACCAGAGCACCCAGGAAAAATCCACGCAGACTACGGAGAAAATGGAGAAACTCCTTACAGACTGCACCGATTAGAACCTGGGTCACTGGCACTGTAATAGCATCGCACTGTTCTGCTCACTGAGCCACCCATTTAGACCTGAAAAAAATTCAATAACAAAAAAAATGGACTAATTTCCTTGGAAACAAGCTCCATACAGGGTAGTAAATAATTAGTTACATATCCAATGCAGAAAATGGTCATAAAGGAAATCATTTTTCTTGATTGGAAATGCCTGGATGAATTATTGGAGAGGCACGAGTCAACTACAAATCATGCAATTTCATCTTATTCCAGATTTCAGATGAATAGCAGGAAAATATATATTTTTACAGTGCTTGGGATCATAAAATGTGCTTCAAGACAGGTGTACATAGGAACTCAGGATTGCTCAAATCACAAAAAGTATTAATCACATGGAAGTGATCATTATTATGGCCTGAGGGATTTCAAATACAAGGTAAGTGCAATGTGTAACAAAGACATGTAGCAGCACATTTTAAACAGCCATCTTTCCTTGTTTTGAGATATTTTAGCTGTCAGTTTTGGTTCAAAGGAAGCAAGTCCATCTCTGAGAAATTTCACAATTACTTTATAGATCTCGAGGTTTTCGAGCTCTGGGAGCGCAGCAGAAATGGTCCAGACCACTAGAGCAGGAGAACACCATTCCTAGCAGCCCCCTCCCCGCCCCTCCCAACCCCACCCTCTTCCACATCGTGAAGGAGAAGCCTGGGAAGAGGATCCTACCAAGTTAGAAACCACAACAGCAGACCCGGCTCCAGTATGGAGCTCAGCAGACCAAGGTCTCACACCAAGCTGCTAGCCACCGGCTTCTGCGAACCAGGTGTCGGGACTGAGATTCGTGATTGTGTCAATGGTGTGCAGGGCTCCCAAAGGCCCTTGAACGCTGATAGCTTTCTCGTGTATTGAGAGTTCAGACCCAGAGTCCGAGGAGGGTGACTTGGATGTCTCCACCTCACATTCAGTGCTGGACCTGACAGGAAGCCTATAGAGGTTTGAGAGTGCAGGAGGATGAGACTGGATCCACAGTCTCTGAAGGGACTCTATTTTGCATTTCTTTCTCATCTTGAAAGTCGCACTGATTTAGTGAAACCACTTTGTGCACCTTTACAGGGCTAATAAAAATAAACAAACCTTGTGTATTTTGTGTACATGACAATAAAGGAATCTTGAATCTTCTCTTGACAAATTCAGTTCTCTGCTGCAATGCTATCAGAGCGAAACATTAAATCACGGCATCTTCTCTACTCTGATGGATGACAAAATCCTATTTTTTTGTGTAGAGGAACAAGGACTATTTTATCCATTATTATAGGTCTGCAACATTACTACTGGATCCTTCATGTTGTCACTTATTCCTCTTTGCTTTATAAGATCATGATTTAAGAATAAAATAAATGTTAGTATGTTGTAATGGTTGCTATTTAGATATTTCAAGTCAAGTCAAGTTTATCATCATCTGATTGCACAATTACAACCCATCAAAACAACGTTCTCCAGTCCTCGGAACAAAACATACAGACATAATACACATACAGACAAACATCACTGCCCGTGGAAAGGGATCATCAGCCTAGTGGTGCTGGCTCTGATGCTCCTATATCTCTTTCCTAACAGTTGAAGGTGGGTGGAGGGAGACTCCAGTCTGGTGCTCTTATAGTCCTGTGGACTGGCCTCCGATCCATTTCTCTGTAGCAACCACACCACACTGTGATGCAGCCGACCAGGACGTTCTCAATAGAGCTGCTGTCAACCATGGTCAGAAATGTATAATGCCTTGCTTCAAGATCAGGGTCAGCTTGGCTCAGTTGACAACAATATTGCCTCGGAGTCAGAGAACTCTATTTCAGCTCACAACATAAACTGACAATTCAGTGAAGTGTTACAGACATCTAAAAATATTGGAGATCCCATTCCTCAAATAATTGTGCAAGGACATAGTCAAGATCTCATTGCAATGTTCAAAAATAGTGTAATCTTCACACGGTTTCTGACATTCTGAAAATACTTTTTGTATCATTTGATAACTTCTGATATATTTTTTTAATTATAGTTTTAGTTATCTACATAACAATGTTACCTACAACTCTCCCTACATTATGTTATTACCCCAGTTACCATTTTGTTACTTATTTAAGGAAGTGACAAGGTTCATATAATATAGGTTTCTATTTATTCTAGAGTTTCCAGTTTACTACTGTAATGTCAGTTTCCAATGTTCTATAAATCTGAAATACTTCTGGTGAAATTGGGCTCAAATAATGTAATTCTAATATTTAATTATATGAGCTAATTCTTATTTCTTTTCCCTGTGGTCCACACCCAAGTTTCCATTGCCACTGCATAATTTTGTTCACAATTTCAAGATAGTTATGATTAAGGACAAGCCCGGATTTTGTGGGCAAGTGTTAAATTGGGGGATAACATTATAACACACAAGCTAGGAAAAGTTAACTGGGAGCAGCTGTTAACGGGCCATGCTACAGGAGAAGCAGGAATTGTTTAAGACTGCGAATTAAGCTCCAGTACCAGCACGTTCCGGAGAGGAGGAAGTTCAGAGGTGGCAAAGCAAGAGAGGTCATGAATCGAATCAAAAAGGAAAAGGAAAGATATATGAGATCTGAGAAGCTAAAACTAGATAGAGGCCTGGAATAATATAAAGATTGTAGAAAAGAGCTCAAGCAGAATACTGGAAAGACAATGAGGGACCATGAATTGTCCTTGGTTAGCAGGATTAAAGAAATCTCAAGGCATTCCATACATACATTAAGAACAAAAAAGATTACTAGAGATAGGATAGGACCACCCAGGACAATGGAGGAAATGTATGCTTGGAGTTAAAGGGAATGGACAAGGTACTAATTGAGTAGTCTGCATCTGTATTCACCGAAGCAATTCTCCAAGACGATAGAATGGATCTTAATGTGGAGAATGTTTCCACATGAACAAGACCAAGGAGATGATTATGGGATGAAGAGTGACCATTTTCCCCTACACATCAATAATTCTGCCATGGAAAGTGTGGAGAGCAAATTTCCTTGGTGTACATTCAAGGGACGACCTATCCAGGACTCTCCGCATCTCCTCATTAGTCAGGAAAGCGCAGCAGCATTCTCACCTCCTAAGGCTATCGCCGCCCTCCACCCCCCCCCCCGCCCACCCAGCTATCTTGACGACCTTTTACAGGAAGATCACAGAAATGCTGGAGGAACTCAGCAGGTCTAACAGCGTCCATAGGAAGGAGAAAAAGATAATATTACCAACATTTCAGACCTAAGGCCTTCTTCAATGTATGAGTAAAAAACAGGCAGGCACCTGGAGTAAAATACTGGGGCAAACAAAAGGGATGGGGGAAGAGGAGAGAGAAAGAGATGAGAATTGATTGGTGTAGTGGAGATTAGGCTCTGTGAATGCAGAACTGGGAGAAAGGAGACACAAGCTCTTTTTACACAGAGATCCTATGTTTTAAAAAAAAACACTGAACTAAATAATGCTGCCCCAGTGTGTCATTTTAGAAAGCATGCCAGCATTCCGGAAGCAACAGGTGTGACGTGTAGCACAACAATGTCAGCGTCTAGTGCAACGTCCCTTTTCCAAGCTGGTTCCAGCCTGCCAGCTTGCCATTTTTACACAGATGTCACTTTGCACTGTGACTACCTTCACTGCCAACTTAAAAGTGGGACTGCAATGACCGCACCACCGCCCCCCCCCCCCAATTCTGTGTTTGTACCTTTTACACAGAACAGCATGGCACAATAAAGGCTCAATATTCCTGCCTTGAAGAGACTGTGTAAAAGGGTCTGTAGATAGGGGGGGGGTGGCGGGAACTGCTAATGGAAACTGGAGAAGTTGATGTTATTGCCATCCGGTTGGAGGGTGCCAATATGAAATATGAAGCATTGTTCCTCCAATTTGTAGATGGTCTCAGTCAGTGCATGAAACCATGGACAAACATGTTGGCATGGTAAAGGACTGGAAATTGAAATGGATGGGCACTGGAAGATCCCTGCTATTATGGCAGACAGAGCAGAGGTGCTCAGTAAAGCAATCTCCCCGTTTGTGTCCAGTGTCTCTGATATAGCGGACACCACAACAGGAGCACCAAATGCAGTAGGTGATCCCTGCATATATTACAGTGTCCTCAGTCTGGCTGCACCATTGTTGCTGCAAAACCTCAGACCAGAAGTCTATACAGAAAATCATTAAAGCAGCTGCAAGAATCACTGGGATCTCCCTTTCCTTGACAGATGACATTCACCGTAAGCACTGTCTAAATAGAGCTCAATTATAGAAGACCCTTTCCATTCAAGGCACAGTATCTTCTACCCACTATCATCAAGAAGGGGCAGGAGAATCAAAATCAGGTTTTCCAGGCTGTGTGTGAGACTCGAACAGTATCCTGTAACCGTGACAATCATCCTACATATTTATTTTGATTATTTGTGATCTTTTTGTACTGTGTATGTGTGATTTGTGCTTGCACCATGGTCTGGGGAGATGCTGTTTCATTGGGTCGTATATGTACAATCAGATGCTAATAAATTTAGATGGTGCTTATGCATTATATCACAACGTTAAATTCTGGGGTGAAAATTTATCTTTGCCCCATGGAGTTCATTTTACTTTGGACAATTATGTAAAATAGGAGGTATTAAAATATCAACCCATTTCATTTTCTGAAAGAAATTGAATAAAGAACATTCAGGAGAGATGAATTTCAAAACGAATGCCACAATGGACCTATTTACCTCATGTGACTTGCAGCAAATCATTTCCTCAAATCCTTTTCTCAAGTTTTTGTGATATACCTACTATGTATTGCCACATTATTTAAGTTTAAGATAAGGATATCACATTTAATTTTGATTTCATCATTTACTTCCATTGGTTGCGTAAGCATGTGTTCAGTTTTGTATACAGCACTTGAAAGCTTAGTCTGATTTGTAAAATAATCCTTACATTTTGTTCCAAAGTCTCTGGAATGAATTCTCCTTCACTATGGATGCTGGTATAAGATCCTTGACGAGCAAACTGTTGCTGTCCATCAGGAACACTTCCAGGAGGAGGTGAACTACGACCTGAGTGCAAGGAACCTTCAGTAATGAAAAAAAAGTATGGAGAAGCTTAATAATTTGATGAAGACCTATGAAACATGAACAAAAACCCAAAATCTTGGTAATGATCTTTCTCAATGTAACCCTACGCTCTGTAACTGAGCTCTTGCCCTGTTATTTTGTACACAGCTGTATGAATATTGGAGTTGACCTCATTGTACCAAGGTATATGTGATAATAAACTTGAAACTTGGTTTAATGCTCATTTGCCAGCTTGATACCAGGAACTAAAGTATTAGATTATTGGAAGCAGTTGTAGAAATTTGACATATTCCATTCACTAAAGAAATTTCAGGGTGATTTTGTTGTTAAATGTTCAACAAGAACGGTAAAAATGTCCCCATTTTCTGATGACAGAATCCACAACTAAAATAAATAATTTCATTCTAGGAAATGAAAATGTGGAGTTTTAACCAAATTTGTGGTCGCATTTCCTTATATTGAGGAAGCTGAGAACTACTGCGGATTGTTGATTGTTATTCCAGAGACCTGGAATAAATATAGATCTCTGGAATAACTTAAATAGGTGCAAGTTATACTAGCTGATGCTATGGGTAGTATTCATATTCTAGGCATGCATGTCGATGCATTGATTTATTTATTCACTTTGGGATGCTGGGATGCAAAGGAGGTATTTACTGAGATGTCCTCATTCTTACCCTTCAAGACCTCTCAGAAAACCCATAGTGTAGATCAAATAATTAATCATTCTGCTGATTTTTTTTTTAAACAAAGCAATTGCTCTAAATTTCAAGGTGCTCCTAACACTAAGAGATATCAGCATCTTCAATGATTTCCATTTCAATTTTTTTAAAGAATGCCTCATAGAAACATCTATGAAACATCTAAAAGTTGCTGTTTCCTCATACCTTGAATAAGGGATCAGGCCCAAAACATTGGTTATATATCATCTCTGGATGCTGCGTGACCTAATGAATTCCTCCAAGATTTTTGTTTTCACTCCAACCACAGCACCTGCAGACTTTTGTGTTTCACCCCTCATAGGAACACATTTCTTCTTCGATAAGTATAGGTGCTTTTTTAAAATGAAGTTAAAATGCTGCTATAAGTTGAAATCTTTCACATCAAGGTTTACAGTCTAGATTTTAAGCAGCTGAAGAAAATCTTGGAAGCTCAAGAGTTTTGTTTTTTGAATGGAGTGGACTTGATAAGTGATGAATGGATTGACTGTTTAATTCGATAAGAATAACAAATTGAGACCCCATCTTCCTGCTCAAACTATTAGAATCCAGCAAAATTAACTTACAAACTGGATTCAGAATCAGTTTGGTTGAAGGATTCAAGGGTAGTAGTGGAGGGTTTTTTTTCCCCAAATTAGAGGTCTGTGACCAATGATGTACCACAGGTACAGGTACTCCCTGACTTGTAACCTACATGACTTGTGTCCATCCACACATATGATTGAAATTTTTAAAAATCTAAAATTTATGTGGTTTATGCTGTATTAAACAGGGATACAAAATGTGAGCATTTACCTTGTTAGTCAGCATCCCGAGGTCCATACGCTGGGCATGGCACGCATGAGCTTCCGGTTGGTGCATGTGCAGTGGGTTCGCGTACTGGAGTTTGGATGGCGAATGCGCAAGATTCAAGCATCCCGGCGATATTACATTTGTACCCTTAACATTCACACACGTGGCAACCAAATTCCAATATGCAAACCCCCCCCCTTGCATGCACCAAACAAAGACTCGTGCATGTACACAGGAATCAAGATGGCCGCACCCAGCCTATAGGCCCCGGAACACCAACCAACAAGGTAAGTGCGCACATTTTGGCTCTTACATACCCTGTATCCCTGTTATAGTTTGTCAAATACAACATCTGATTAAAAAGTTTGCTTTAAGACTTCGGTACTCCATGCACGTGGGCAAAATTCCAACTTGTATCCATTTCAAGATGCAACTGATCCTTTGGTCCCAATTACAGTCGTAAGTCAGGGAGAACCTATACTGGGTACACTGTTTTGTTTGTCAGCTATTTTACTGATTTGGATGACAATACAGTTGACCTAGTTAGTAACCTTGCAGATAAAATAATTGGTGGTCAGTTGAGAGTGAAGATGACTATCTGGGATCGAGATCAACCGGGAAAGTGAATCAAGAAATGAAGACGAAATTGCATTCAGACAAGTGTGAGGTGTTGCATTTTTGGCAACTCAATCCAGGGCATGTGTTGTACAGTGGAGAGTGCTGTAAAATAGAGAGACCTTGGGATACAGGTACATGGTTTCCCAAAAGTGGTGACAAGAAGTCAGTGGTGAAAAATATGTTTGACACACTTGCTTTCATTGGTTGAGGAATTGAGTACGTTACAGGAAAGTCCCTTCAGCTTAATCATTGAATTTGTAGATTTAAGCACATTCACTTTGACGTTTGTCTGTAAACAGTCATGAAAATGCTGTCAAGAGCAACCAAAAATGGAAGCAGAGGGGTGACCTTATGGAGGTCCTGTATAATGCCACAGATACAGTGTAATGCAAATGGTCATGGTCTTTTTCACAAGGTAGTAGAGTCTAAAACAATAGGCTACATTTTAAGACAGTTATGGGAAGATTTAAATGGGATTGTGGAGATTGGTAGATACCAAGATGGACCAAGCTGCCAGAGGAAGCGGTAAATGCACAATTGTAATAGTCAAAAAAATAATAATTTGAAGAGTGCGTGGATAGGAAAAGTTTGTTGGGAAATGGGCCAAATGCAAGCAATTATACTGGCTCAGATAGACAACCTAGTCATCAAGGACATGTATTCTGAAGGGACTGTTTCCCTTCTGTATAGTTCTATAACTCTTTCATACATTACATTGGTTTTCTGTATTTCATGCATGAGTGCAACTAAAATGACCTTTGCACAGAGGTTGCATAGCTTCCAAAATGTGTACTTTGTCCTCCGTGCATGTATAAAACAATTTATGCACTGATGATTTACCAAGTTAAATGTGTTTTAATGTTATAACATTTCCAGGAAAAAGAAACCCTTTTATGGGACTTTATTGGACTTCAAACATTTTGTTGTCCTGAGGTCCTTATATTTAAAAAAAAAAGCCTTTCCTTACTATTAAAATGGTGTAATTTTTCTGTTTTCATATAGCAAATAATATGCCAATAGGTTCACTTTAAAAAGAATCTTTCTTTACTGAATGATCTTCCAGAAGAGATAGTTGTGGCAGGGTCCCTTCTGTCATTTAAGAGAAGGTTGGATGTGTACATGGATGTGAGGGGGTTGGAAGGTTATGAGCGAAGACCGGGAGGGGGGAGCTAGTGGAGTTGTTCAAGTGAACCGGCACGGACTCAAAGGGCCAACATGGCTGTTTCCACGCTGTAAAAGGTTAAATGGTTATATGGTTATAAGATCCTCACTCACCAAAAACCATGCACTTTAATGACCAAATTGCTAACAGACTGAAGTATGAATCTAAACTTTGAATGATGTACCCAAATATTTTATATTGAACGAAGTCAGCCTTAACTGTTGAAGGAAGTGGATAGGGACTGGAGTTGGTCATAAACACAATGCTAAACTATTTCATTTGAAGCAGACAAATATAAAATAACCTACTTTACACATAACAGAAAAATAAGACTTGACCACAGGTGATCTGCAACAATAACCTAAATCTAAATATGTGCCCTAAGAAGTTTATTTATTTATTTTCTTCCGTGATTTCAGATCGGATTTTGTGAGAAGGTCCAAGAGTTGGAAGTCTCATTCAACTGGAATAACAGAGCCAAGGATAGGACACTGGGGATCAATCCCAATTACGTGAATAGATTAACTATTTGTTGGAGTAAACCTCCAATGGCAAGTACTCATTATTCATGTGGGTATCGTCTACTCCACAACCATCCAAATGTGTTCATCAAATCCTGCCTGATTTTCCTTTCTCCATCTCAAGATCATTAAGGGCAATTGTGGCAACTTAAATCATTCATTCTGGCTGAAATCTAGAAATATTTGATCCTGCTAGCTATTTTGTGTAACTAGATGGTACAGACTATCTCACCTGTTGACAGTTTCCGATGGCGCTCATTCTCTTTACAAAATGATCCCAACAAGTCTCCCATGGATTTGGATATCCTAATTTCGGACAATTTCTCTGCAGCTTTACAATTCACCTGCCAGAAACAGAGATTAATTTTTTTTTTAAAGAAGGCTTGATAAATCACCAATATACTGATGCTGAGAATTCAAAAAAACAGATTTTCTTGTTTTAAAACACAAATATGTGCTGCTACAAAATAATCTCACAACTTTTCTCATAAACCTATTTGCAAGATATTAAGTTCTGACATTTTAGAACTTGGCTCATTTCAATAGTTCCCACTATCAAGTAATTCTTTTTTTCACATGTTCTTCCATGGTAATGTGATCATTAATGACAAATTTGTATTAAGGTGCCCTTGAGGTGGTGGTTGTGAAACATCTTGAGCCAATGAAATCTAATTTTCTTTTTGAGAACTTCTAGGATTTTTATTCAGGGTTAATGAAGAAAGCTGTGATGTGGAGGAGGAGCTTGGAGAGAGTGATGAGGTTAATTGGTCAAGGGCCAGTGAATGAGTGGCCCGGTGAAGGAGTGGGGCTTTGAGGCTTTGTCTCGAGAGGCTTCGGCGAGCAGAAGCTGAGGACAAGCATATCGGGATTGAGGTAAGACTGTCACATATATCTTTTTTTTCCTCTTTATAAGCTATGGGGAGAGAGACAGGATGTGTGTGAGAGCAGTTTTCTGCTCTCAGTGTCAGATGTGGGAGGCCCTGGAGTCTTCTAGCCTCCTGGACATCCACGTCTGCACTAGGTGCGCTGAGCTGCAGTGTCTCAGGGACTGTGTTTGGGAACTGGAGCTGCAGCTCAGTGATCTCGATCTGGTCAGGGAGAGTGAGGCCGTCATAGATAAAAGTTATAGTCAGATGGTCAGTGGGTTATGGTTAGGAGGGGGAAGGGTAACGGTCAGGTTCAAGAGATGGCCCCTGTGCCTGTAGCCCTCAACAGTCGGTACTCCTCTTTGAGTGCAGTTGTGAGTGGTGGGGTGGGGGGGGGAACAGTTAGGTTGGGGAAGGCAGTGCTGACTGTACCTCTGGCACAGGGTCAGCTTCTGTAGCCCAGAAGGGTAGGGAAAAGAAGAGGAGGGCAATAACTATAGGGGATTTGATAGTCATTTGATAGTCAGGAGGACTGATAGAGGATTCTGTGGATACGATAAACCAGATGGTGGTTTGCCTCCCTGGTGCCAGGGTCCAGGATGTAACTTCGCGTGTCCTTGACATCCTAAAAGGGGAGGGTAATTAACTAGAGGTTCTGGTACATTGGTACAATGACATAGGGAGAAAGAAGGAGGTTGTCAAAAAAAAAAGGAATATAGGGGGTTAGGTAGGGAGCTGAGAAGAAGGACTGCAAAGGGGATAATCTCTGGATTACTTCCTGTGCCACGTGATAGTGAGGGCAAGAATAGAATCAGGTGGAGGTTGAATGCATGGCTAAAGGGGTGGAGTAGGGGTCAGGGATTCGAGTTTTTGGATCACTGGGACCTATTCTGGGGGAGGTGGGACTGTACCGAACAGATGGGTTGCATCTGAATCCCAGAGGGACCAGGATCCTGGCGTTTGCTCAGCTACTAAAGGGGTTTTAAACTAGTATGGTTGGGGGAAGGGGTCCATGTGAGGGAGGACAGCAAAGAGAGGTTTTGTCAGCAAAGAGTAAAGGCTTGTAGACAAAATTTGGGGGTAGAAAGGCAGTTGATCGAGGAGGAAAGGGATTGGTGCTCTGACGGAGGGGGAATGATGGTAACATAAATAGTGTGGACAGTAAAGAGGAGGATAGGCAGAAGGTAAAATGTGGGAAATCTCTGAAATGCATTTACTTCAATGCTAGGAGTATTGTAAGGAAGGTGGACGAGCTGAAAGTGTGGATAGGCACTTGGCAGTGTGACGTGGTGGCGATTAGTGAGACGTGGTTGCAGGAGGGATGTGATTGGCAGTTAAATATTCTGGGATTTCACTGCTTTGGGTGAGATAGAATTGGAGGGGTAAAGAGGGGTGTGGCATTACTTGTCAGGAAAAAATATTACAGCAGTGCTGAGGCGTGATAGACACGAGGGCTCATCAAGGGAGACAGTGTGGATGGAATTAAAAATTAGGAAAGGTGAGGTTACAATTATAGGGGTGTATTATAGACCACCTAGTGGGTACCAAGAACTAAGGAAATAGCTGAGATGTGGAATAAGCATAGAGTTGTGTTAGTGATGGATTTTAATTTTCCTAATATAGATTGAGAGATGCAGTCAGTGAAAGGGCTGGATTGCGTAGAATTTATAAAATATGTGCAGGATAGTTTTTTTGCAGCAGTATGTTAAGGTACCCACTAGAGAGGGGCAGTTTTGGACCAATTGTTGGGGAGTGAAATAGGGCAGGTGACGGAGGTGTGTGTTGTGGAGCACTTCAGATCCAGTGATCATGGTACCACTAGTTTCAACATAATTATGGAAAGGGATAGGTCTGGTCTGACGATTAAGGTCTTTGAGTGGATGAAAGCCAGATTTGATGAAATGAGAATGGATTTGCAGGGAGAGGTTTGGGCCTATTTGTTTTTTGGGATGGAGGTAGAGGGGAATTGGAGGGCATTTAAAGGTGAGATTTTGAGGGTGAAGAATCTTTATGTTCCAGTTAGGATAAAAGGCAGAGCCAAATATTCAAGAGATCTTTTCAAGGGAGATTAGGAAGTTGGTTCGAGATAAAAGGGAGGCCTACATTAAATACAGGATGCAAGGTATGGATCAGATGCTTGAAAGATACATAGATTGTAGAAAGAGGCTTAAGAAGGAAATTAGAAAAGCAAAAGGAAGGTACGAGGTGACTATAGCAAATAGGGTGAAGTAAGTCCGAAGGGTTTTTACAAATATGTGAATAGCAAAAGGAGAGTGAAGGATAGGTCCACTAGAGAATCAGAGCGGACGAATGTGTGAGGAACCATATAAGATGGGGGAGATATTGAATACATTATTCTCATCGGTATTCACTAGAGAAAAGGATATGGAATTGTGTAGGATAAAAAGGGTAATTATGGAAAACAGGGATTAGGAAAGGGAGGTATTGGAACTTCTGAGGTATATAAAGGTGGATAAGTCTCCAGGTCCCGACACGATTTTCTTGGACCTTGAAGGAAGTCAGGAAGGAAATAGCGGAGGCTCTGACAGTGATTTTTCAAGTCACTGGAAGAAGGTGTGGTGCCGTGGGATTGGTGTGTTACAAACGTGGTTTTTCTGTTGAAAAAGGGCTCCAGTGTGGGTCCAGCAATTATCAGCCATTAAGTTTGATGTCGGTGGTGGGTAAACTAATGAAAAGTATTCTTAGAAATAATATCTATAAGCATCTAGAGGGGCAGGGATTGATCAGGGACACCCAACATGAGTTTGTGAGGGGAAGGTCACGTTTGACAATTTTTGTTGAATTTTTTGAGGAAGTGACTAGAAAAGTTGATGAAAGTAGAGCAGTAGATGTGGTCTATTTAGATTTCAGTAAGGCTTTCAATAAGGTTCCAATAGAAGGTTGGTGAGGAAGGTTCAGGCTCTTGGGATTAATGTTGAGGTAGTCAAATGGGCAACAGTGGCTAGAAGATAAGCACTATCCTGTCAAGGATGGAGGCCAGAAACAAACGATGTGCCTCAGGGATCGGTGTTGGGTCCCTTGCTGTTTGTCATTTACATTAATGATTTGGATGATGGATTGGTAAATTGGGTTAGTAAATATGCAGATGATACAAAAATAGGGGGAGTTGTGGATAGTGAAGATGGTTTTCAGAGACTGCAGAAGGATTTGGACGGCTTAGAAGAGTGGGCTGAAAGATGGCAGATGAAGTTTAATGTTTAATGTAGTGCTTCATTTTGGGAAGAATTATCAAAATAGGATATATGCAGTGAAGGGGAGGGTATTGAGGAATGCAGAGGAACAGAGGGATCTTGGAATTACAGTTCATCGTTCTTTGAAAGTGGATTCTCATGTAGATAGGGTGGTGAAGAAGACTTCTCGCCTTTATAAATCAAAGCATTGAATATAGGAGGTGTTGAGACTGTTCAAGGCATTGGTGAGGCCAGGTTTGGAATACTGTGTGCAGTTCTGGTCTCCAAATTATAGGAAGGATATCAATAAGTTAGAGAGGGTGCAGAGAAGATGTACTAAAATGTTGCCTGGATTGCAGTAACTAGAATACGGAGAAAGATTGAGTAGACTGGGTCTTTATTCATGGAGTGTAGAAGGTTGAGGGGAATAGATAGAGTAGATGTAAATAGGCTCTTCCCCTTGAGGGTAAGGGAGATTGGAATGAGGAGTCATAAGTTAATGGTTAGGGGGCAAAACTTTAGAAGTAACAAGAGGAAGCTTCTTCAGTCTGAGAGTGGTGGCTGAGTGGAAAGACCTTCCAGAAGAGGTGGTTGCAGCAGAGTCAATTTTGTCATTTAAGAGGAGGTTGGATGAGTACATGGATGTGAGGGGGTTGGAGGGTTATGGGCAGGGAGCACTTAATTCGGTGTGGACTAGAAGGGCCGATATGGCCTGTTTCCATACTGTAATTGTTATATGGCTATTTCCAAGGTCAAGATGGTGTGCAACCAGGAAAGGAAAATGCAGGTGATTTCATTTCCAAGGATCAACTCTTTTTGTCTTTCCCGGTGGTAGAAGTTATACTTTAAGTAGCAGCTGTTAGATAACCCTTGGCAAGTTCCTGCAGTTCATTTTGTAGGCAGTAGTTCTGGATAGAGTGATTGTTTATTATGACATATGGACTGCTGGTCAGAATGGCCGTCTTATCCTGGATAGAGCCTCACTCCTTGTTATTTCTACATTTTTTTTCCCAAGCAAGTGAACAGTATTCCATTACATTCCTGTCATGCCTTGTAGCTAGGGAAAGGCTTTGGGCAGTCAGATAAGAAAAATAACCTGTAAAATATCCAGTCCGTGACTTACACTTGGAGTTGCATTTTGTTTAAATTTCTGACCAATAATGAACTCCAGGATATTTCTTTTTAAAAAGAGACATTCATTGATGTTAATACAATCAAATTATTGAATTTAATAAAACAATAGAGGCAGATTAGCATAATTACTGATTTGAGTAGTGCTACAAAGAAGGATTGTCATGTAAAACTGAAGAGATTGTTAGGTTTAATAAATATTTTGAGAGTGTGATTTATTTTTGAACTTTGTAAACCATGGATCAGAACAGGAAGCATTCCTGGAATGATCTTGCCAACTGCAAGCTGATCTCCTCTTTTAGATAAAACAATGTAATTAAGTCAAATCTATTCAACAAATTTTACTCAAGAAAAATAACTGGTTAAAAACTTATTGTTTTTAAACTCACAATGATGTTCTTTCGAGGCAGGACTAGAATTCTCAAAGCCTTCAGACTGGAATTTTGGTTGAAGTGCTCAATGGCTTTGTCCAATTCATTCTGACATCGTAATGGAGTTCGAAGCTGTTCAATAATTTATAAACACAGACATAAAAAAATTCATACAATTTGCAAATTAATCAAAAATGTAAAACACTGCAATTTAGATTTGCAAAACATTTTAATCAGTATCATTTTACATAAACTGGAACTTCATTAGATTCCTGGTGATTATCATTTTGCATCCCTATGCATTGATTGAATAATACAAAATTTCATTTATTTATCATTCACTCAAGATCCTTTATTTGCCAGGTTAGAGCTAGATTAAATAGGGGAGAAGGTACCAGAATATATACTATATAAGTGGGATGAAAAACTGGAGCAACATAGAAGTTCTCCAGTACTGCACCATCTGCTCAACATTTGGAAGAAGATTTACGTTGAAAGGAAAAAAACAAATTACCAACTACCAAAATTAATACTGACGCAATATCAACTAATCCCTTTCACAATAGATAACCTTTCCTTTAGAGAATAGGAGAGAAAAGGGATCAAAAGAATAGAAAATGGTTTTTTTGGGAAATAATTTATTATCTTTTTAAAAAATGAAGTACAAATATGGTATAACTCACGGTACAATGTTTGCATACCACCAAATGAAAACCTACTTAAAGGACAAACTGGGAAGCAGGCTGAGGTTACCAGAAGGAAGCAGCTTTGAAAATGTGATTACAGACACAATGATAATTAAAAGATTTGTAACAAACATGTACATCAAGCTGCAAGAGAAAGAGAATGATGAAATAAGCTGTAAACCCAAACAAAAGTGGGAACAAGATCTAAACATAAAGATAAAAAATGAAAAATGGGAAAAGCTATGCTCCGGAACTATGAGAAATACAATAAACACAAGGTTACACACGATACAATATAATTGGTCACACAGGCTATATATCATGCCCCAAAAGTTAAATAAATGGGATCCAACATTATCAGATAGATGTTTTCGCTGTAAGAAGGAAACGGAAACATCAGTACATGCAATTTGGGCATGTGAGAAAGTGGAAAGTTTTGGGAAGATCTAAATCAGGTATTAAATAAAATCACAAAAAGCAACATACCATAAAATCCAGAGATCTTTCTTCTAAGTAATATAAGAAGTAAAGAACTTGGACTCGATTTGGATGAAGCACAAAAAAGATTTATTATGATAGCCTTAGCTGTAGCAAAAAAATGTATAATGTCAACCTGAAAATCAGAAGAGAGCCTGAGAGTACAGCAATGGTACATGGAAATGAATAAATGTATTCCATTGGAAAAAATTACATATAATTTAAAAAATAAAGTTACAGTATTGGAACAAATTTTGGAACCCTACATGGAACACAACAGAGAAGTCCTACCGCGGTCCTCCACTCCCTAAAATGACAGAATGAGAAGATGAAATGAACTGACCCAGTGTGTAAAAGTAGATGAAACAATTTTCTTGTTTATTTTCATTGTGTGATGACATTGTTTAATGGATTTAATGTATTGTATATGTTGAATGTTTAGTGGGTAGGGAGGGGGGTGGGAAGGAGGGAGGGAAGGGAGGGGGAAAAGGGGAGAAAATGACACTATATTCAAGAGGGAAATGTTTGTGTGTATTTTGGTTAATATGGTTCATAGTGCGAAAAAAATTAAAAAAATTAAAAAAAGATCCTTTATTTGCATGTAATTTTTCTTCTTGCACTTTACATTTGTGTCATTCTCTTTTTCACCTTTAACATTATTAATACTTCTCCCATTCTATCATGGAATAACATGTACATTGGTTATTTGATGGTTGGCACAGTTAATTTGAGCTAAGGGGCCTGTTTCAGTGCCATGTGACTCAATGACTCATTTGCTTTTTTACTCTCTCTCATTTCTATTTCATTGGAACTGTCAGACAAGAAATTTCATGTAGGCAAGACAAGAGAACTGCTTTTGTCCCTAAATCATGGAGAAAGACCAAAAGAATGGAATGATCGCTGCCAGACTGGCAATGCACGGTAAAACATTCCAAAAAATGTGTGAGAAGGCTGAAGCAGCAATTGAACATAACATTTTTAAAAACCCAATAGCTAACAGGTAAAGCATGCAAAGCATTTAGAAAAAAACAACATACCTCATTGTTGATAAAGTACAACTCCATTTGCTGCCCAAAGGCATCCTTGACCTTCTGAAGCATGTCTTTTAACTTCACTGGTCTGGAGAACTGCATGACCCTTCAAACAAAATTAGATTATGTATATTATTACAAACCCCAATAAATGGGAACATGACAGTTTTAAGGTTCTTCAAAGTTCTGCTTCCTGCAAGTTTCTGAAGGTCTGGTCAAGTAAACAGTCTTTCTAATAAAATTTGGATGGATACATGAATTGGATAGGTTTAGAGAGATATTGGTCAAAATCTGGCAGGTGGTCAAGTGTGGGTGCAATATGTTGGTCAGTGTGAGCAAGTTGCGCCGAAGGGCCCGTCTCCACACTGTATAACCCAATTACTCTATAAGCTAAAGGAGCAAATGTTTAAAGATTTGGACAAAATAAGGATTTCCCTTTTTCTAAATCTATTAATGTAATGTTTTACTGAAAGGGCAGTGTTACCGACTTTCGAGGACTGTAAATGCTGAGGAGAAAAAATTAGTCAAATTCAGTCTACTTACCTGTCACATGCTTTGGGATCAGTTTTAAAACCTGACGCATTTGTCAATCCTCCTCCAGTTAACCCCCTCTGACAATTCCTCTGTATGGGGATACTGGATTGAACTGCAGCTTCATTCACACAAGTTTTAGGTTCTGATTTCCATTAAAAATTTGAAACCAATAATCCTTGTTTATAAATATCAGTCACTTTGAATGAAATAGAAAGATTCCAAAACACAACTTGCCTTTTTTCTCCTTCATGTTCAAATTTGATCCTCACGTCGTTCTGCAAAACCAAAGAAATAGTTAATAGAAACTGAACCACAGATGCTGATTCAAGGTCATGGGTGAGGAAGAGATGATGGGGTTAGCCGACGGAGGGACCTGTTCATAAAACCAGTAAATTATAGTTTTATTTCCCCCCCCCGCCACCCAAGGGAGTGCTGAAGAAAGTCACCAAGGTGGGAACAGCAACTGACATTGGTCACATTGAAGTGTCAGTTAAATGGAGGAAAATAGACTAATAGAGCATTGGAATAGTCAAATCTCAATAGTGGTCTACATCTGCAAAATCTGAGGCCAAGGTGGGCAATATTATAGAAGGAGTTGTTAAGAATGTCTTGATGTTTTCTGGTAATGGTAATGATACTTTATCACAAGCATCATTTATGGGCAAAGTGTCCATGAGGATCCAAAAGGGATCTTCCACTGAGAGTTGGACTGGCTACATTTTTGTTTACAACTACATTTAAACAAGGAAAGTCTGTACAGTGCCCCCTCCCACCCCCTTATTTGGGACAGACACTTTTTTCCTTCATTTGCCCCTGTGCTGCACAGTTTTAAATTTGTAATCAAACAATTCATATGTGATTAAAGTCCACAATCCAGATTTTATTCAACCTTATTGATATACATTTTTGTTTGACCATGTCGAAATTACATCTATTTTTAAAATATGTAGTTCCCCCCATTTCAAGGCACCATAATGTTTGGGAAATTTGGCTTCACAGGTGTTTGTGAGTACTCTGGCACGTTTAATTGCTTCACTCTTATACCTATAGGAGAGCTGGGCTTGCTTCTAAGCTTCTGATCACCCTCGGAGTCTGCAGTTGCCATTTTTCAACATGAGGACCAGAGTTGTGCCAATGGAAGTCAAAGAAGCCACTACAAAGTTGAAAAACAAGAATAATAAAGTACGAGACATGGCCCAACCTTTAGGATTACCAAAATCAACAGTTTGGGACATCATTAAGAAAAAAGAATGTACAAGTGATCTCAGTAATCGCAAAGGAACTGGTGAGTCAAGGAACACCTCTACAGCAGATGACTGAAAAATTCTCATCATAATGAAGAAAAATCCCCAAAGGCTTGTCTGAAAGACCAGAAACACTCTTCAGGAGGCAGGTGTGGATGTGTCAATGACTGCTGTCCACGTGAACAGAAATACAGGGGCTTCACAACAAGATGCAAACCACAGAAAAAGGATGGCCAGATTACAGTTTGCCAAGTAGTATTATAAGAGCCTGCAGAATTCTGGAAAAGGGTCTTATGGACAGATGAGACCAAGGTTAACCTGTATCAGACCGACGGCAAGAGCATAGTGCAGAGGCGTAAAAAGAGACTGTCCAAGATCCAAAGTATACCACTTCATCTGTAAAACATGGTGGTGGGAGTGTTAAGCCCTGGGAATGTATGGCTGCCTGGAGCACTTATTTTCATTGATGGTGTAACTGCTGCTGGCAGTAGCAAAATGAATTCAGTGGTGTATAGAAATATTTTATCTGCTCATTCAAGGAAATTCCTCCAAACTCATTGGACGTTGCTTCATCCTGCAGCAAGACAATGATCCCAAATATATGGCTAAAGCATCAAAGAATTTTTCCAAAGATAAAACTGGAAAATTCTTAAATGGTAAAGTCAGTCACTGGATCCAAATCCAATTGAGCATGCCTTTCATATGCTGAAGAGAAACCATAAGGGGACAAGCCCCCGAAACAAGCAGGAGCTTAAGGTGTCCGCCTGGCAGAGCATCACCAGAGAAGATACTCAGTGTCTGGTGATGTCTGAATCACAGACTTCAAGCAGTCACTGCATGCAAGGGATAGGGCAATAAAGTACTGAACATGACTACTTTAATATAATATCATTGCTATGTCTCAAACATTATGGTGCCCTGAAATGAGAGGACTATGTATAAAAAGCTCTGTAATTTCTTCAGGGTCAAACTAAAAAGTATACAAATAACCTTGAATAAAATCTGGAATGTGCACTTTAATATGCAATTGTTTGATTACAAATTTAAAACTGTGGAGCACAGGGGCAAATGAAGGAAAAAGATGTATTTGACCCAAACATTATGGAGGGCACTGTATATGGAACACACAGAACAGCAGAGCACATCAACATGATTTTTCGCCCACGATGTCTGGGCTGACAATGAAGCAAAATTAAACATCCCATAGGCCTTAATGCAATCTATATCCATCCTTTCTCCACTTGTTCATGTGCCCATCTAAATAGTATTTGAAATGTGCTGTTGTGGTTGATTCTACCACCTCTCCCAGCAACCTGTTTCAGGCACTCACTGTATAGATGACTTGACGTGCACATCTCCTTTCAAATTAACCTCTCTTATTTTAAAGCAATGCTTTTTTCTCCACATATATGCCTCTCAATCAGATATCCCACAGCCTCCAATGCACCAGAGCTAATACTAACTAATCCTGGCGAACTTCTTCTGCACCCCCATCCAATGTCTCCATGTCCTTGCTGTAGCGTGGTGACCAAAAGGACACACACGAGCAGAAACAAGTTAATGAATGGATTCAAAGAAAGACAGGGATCAGAGAGTTGCAAGGTTTTAGCAATATTAAATAATTAAATGAAAAGCAGAAGCAAGTAATATTGCAGAGATATTGGCAATCACATTTTACGGTGAAGAAACAGAGTCTAAAGAAAAATACAGGGTGCAACGGAGTTATACATAATGCATTAAAGGTTGTGGACAATGAGGGTAAGAAATATTTAACAAAGACAAAAGAAGTTTCAGAGGGAACATCAAGATAGTCAAAATAAAGTAATGTTTTTATTTACCTCAAAGTGGTCAGGATCTGGATCAGTTAGTTGAAAGTAGAGTTGATAAAAACATTCTGCAAATTATGTGGTCAGTAGGGCGGCTCGATTAGCTTAGCGGTTAATGCAATGGTGCAACAGTGCCAGCGACCTGGGTTTGAATCCAACGCTGTCTTTAAGGAGTTTGTACATTCTCCCCATGTCTGCTTGTGTTTTCTCCGGGTGCTCTAGTTTCCTCCCACCCTCCAAAACGTAAGTTTGTACGTTAAATGGGTGTAATTGGGTTGCTTGGGCCTCGTGGGCAGGAAGAGTTTTAAAAGTCAAAAAGGCACTTAACTAGCAAATATCCTTTTGAGCTTCAACTTTCCATGGCTTAACAGGGGCCATTAGGTGCAAATAGTTAGTTTTAACTGTGTTGTAAAATCCATAAATCTCTCTCTTTTTCATTGAAAATAAAAGGAGCACAGGAAATTGGAGAAATTAAATTTTTCTCTGGAAATGTCTATCTGTGTATTCTAAAACAAAACAAAAAATACCGTATGTATTTCTTTTTTAAAAAAGTACTATTTGTTTTCATAGGAAACTATTTATGAAAATAGGAAAGGGCCTTGGTATCTCTTCAAAATAAAAGCCAATGTTAAATAATGTTCAGAAGTAGAGCACTCCCTTGGTAAGAAGTTAACCAGAATCAACTGATAAAGATAACAATGGAATGCTCTAACATGTCATAAAATAACATTATGATTGGTGAACTGCCACAAAAAGGAGAGGAAAGGGAGTTCCCAAGTTCTGAAAATGTTGAAGGATATGTAAATCTAACTGAGAAATTCAAAAAGTAATGAGAAGAGAATATAAACTCCAATTGATTAGATCGAGAAAGCAGCAGGAAATGCACTGACTGAAATCTTCCAGCTCAGCTGAAAGCCAGAGTAATAACAAATTGTTGAATGAGTACCCATATAAGTACATTGGCCCAGGAATGCACTCATAAAGAAGCAGGACAGTGAGTATTTTGACTTGTAGATTCCCTTACCCTCTTGTGATTGTTTCATCATTAAGATCACTGTAATGGCATGAAACTGGTGTCAATTCTTTTAATGCCAGATCGACATTCTTTTACTATCTACATCATAGGCAAAGTCATCAATGTTGAGAAGCTAAGGGTAGGTCTTCTCATACCACGAGATGGTTGTGGAGAGAGGATGGGTTGTCAATCTTGAGGCCTGCATTGCTCTGAGACTTTTGAATGCATCACAACAGCTTGACAAGAGGCGTGGCGAGTTCTGCAACAATTGCAAAAGCAGCAGAGCAACCTGTAGTTTGAACTATTGTCATAGACATTACAGGTTCAAATCCCACCATGACTGCTGAGGCATCTAAAATTAATTAAAAAGGTAAGTGGAATGAGATTAACTAGGAAACCACTATATATTCATAGAAACCCATCTTGTTCATTTTGCCCTTCTGCAAAAGAAGTTCACTTCTTTTTTTTAATATATAAATGGTGCATCTTACAGGTGACAAACTTTTAAATCCATTTTGAGATCAAGGCATCATTAACAAGGTGAGGTAAACAAGAAAAACTGCAGATGCTGGGGTCCAGTGAATCTTAGGGATGTTGTGTGATCTGCTGGGTTTCTCCAGCTTTTTTGTGTACATCAGAAGCAAGCCCTTTGTTTATGACCCACCACTAACTAACCTTGAGAAAGAGTGATAGGTTGTGAACTGCTAAAGTTCTTGCAGAATAAGCATTTCCTCAGTGATAATGGGTAACTGTCTAAGAATGGGTTGGCCATGTATTTGTACATTGAGATGGCACCACACCAGTCTCAGTAGCCCAGACCACAAGGGTTGCAGACTCTGGGGGACCAGCGGACAGGTGCATGCCACTAGAACAGGAGAACATCACCCTGCCATGAAGGAGAAGCCTGACAAGCACTGAGAGGATAGGAGACAACAGTGACAGCTGAAAGACTCCCACCAGGCTGTGACCTGCAAGAGACTGGCTCTTGGGAACCAGGTATCGGGTCCGGGTCTTGAGAGGATGCCGGTGGTGAGCAGAGCTCCTGAAAGGCATCAAGCACAGACAGCTTCCTCTTTGGGAATTGGGAACTGGGGGCTGAGGAAGGTGACGTGCCTGGAGCTTGAGTTCACTGCTGGAATGGATGGGAGGACATGCGTCCACAGAGTTTACAGGGGTGCAGGAGGTGATGGGATCTACAGACACTTGAAGTCTCTTAAGGATCTCTCTTTTGCTTCTCTTTCTCTTCTTCCCTGGATGAGTGGCACCTCTGTGTACCTTTACAGGGCATACCAAAAAAAAAAGACAAATTGACAATAAAGGAACCTTGAATCTTGCACTACTGATTCCTTTCTCCATCACAGGTCCCAACTCTCCTAGAGCCTGAGAAAGCTATTCCGCCAAAAATATGATTTGTTTGTCTACAGTAGTCAAGGATAAATTATCAGCCTACAGTCATCGATGGGTTAATTTTTTTGTTGTTATTACAAGCAAGCAGACTTGGCACAGGAGTAAGGTCATCTGTCTCATGCTATAATTTTAGATATTGCAGCATATCAAGGGGTTTGGGAGTAGGGGTGGGAACAGGGAGAAGGGTGAACACAGAAGTCCTAGCACTGGGTGTGTTTTGGATGGAGTGGTTGGCCATTGGATTAAATGTTAAAGAGCAAAGGTTCCAGTCCCATCGGTTCAGTTACAGATACCAACACCAGCTTTTTCATCCAAGTTTAAAATAAAGTAACTTTCCTTCTGTTCAGGTGATTCAGTCACATAATTTCCAAAAAATTTCTTCCATTCAAAATGGTAATCAAATGTATCTCTTGATCCGTGCCGTATTGCCCACTCGCTTATCCTGGCCAGATTCCTTTGCAGACTTTTTTTATCACAGAACATTACAGCATAGGACAAGCCTTTAAGCCCATGATGTTGTGCCAACCTACAAAACCCTCAAAAAAAATCCTTCTCTACTTCATCACCCTCTATTTTGCTTTCATCCACGTGCCTAATAGTCTTTTAAATGTCCTTATTGTACCAGTCTCCACCACTATCCCTGGCTGGCCTTGCCACAATGAACTTTCCCAGTTATCTTCAGATTATCAGCAAACTAATACATTAGATTCACTGTCTTTGTTTAAAGCTTTAGATTGCAAAAGCCCAAGGTGCCAATGGAGAGGTCTGTGCAAGGCTTCTAGAAACAGTTTGCCTGTCTGAAATTCCCTACTCTCTTTCTATTCGCTTAGCAATCTTCTATCACTGCAACTATATTACGCTTAAAGATCATTATCAAGAAACCTCCTGTTGCTACTTTCTTCATTTTAGATTCCAGATCCTGATTGTTCTGAGTTAACTGCATCAACCATTTTCAATGCTCAAATCCGTATCTCATTGAAGGGCTAGAAGTGATAATTATCCCCATATCATCGCTACAGGTTTAACTTGAAACACTGCTCATTTATCTCACAAACAAAATTTTTTGAGGAAGGGGATGCAGGAAAGAAACAGTACAAGATTCAAGGTTCCTTTATCCCCAACTTCTTTTATTTGCCCTGTAAAGGCACATGAAGAGGTGCAACTTGTCCAGCAGGGTTTCAAATGGACTTTGTTTGGAAACATGAATGTTGAAAGAACTGGAGAGAGTGGATGTGGGGGGTGGGGAGGGGGTGATTTTTCCATTCGTTGGATCATCTTGGATCAAAGAGCACAGACTCAGAATAAAAGGACGTGCCTTTAGAGCAGAGATGCGGAATTTTTTCTTCAGATGGAAGGTGTTAAAATTGCCTTGAGGAGGCAAGAAAATGGGGTTCAAAGGAAGTATATATCAACCATGATTTGAATGGCAGAGCACACTCGATGGGATGAATGGCCTAATTCTGCTCCTATCTCTTAAAATAGTAAGACTTATGATGAGGTTATGACATAGTAGAATGGTCCAGAAGGCACAAGGGATCAAGACATATCTGCAACTGATTCCAAAAATGGCAGAAAACAGAAGAGGAGGATTGATTTGGTCCAAATAAGTGGGTATCGGTGCTGGGACCTTTTTTGTATTTCATATTTATAAACAACTGAGATGAGAAAGTAAGTGGTTTGATTTGTAAGTTTACAGATGAAACAAAAACTGATGGAGCCCTGAATAGCAAGAAGGTTGACTACAATTACAGCGGGACATACATCAGCTGAAAAGTTGGGTGTTAGATGGAACTTACTCCAGACGAGTGTGAGATGAAACTCTAAATTCTGGTTGGTTATCTAAAGTAAAAGGCACCTGAAGCGTGTTGATGTACAGAGAGTCCTTGGGATGGAAAGAGTAACGAAGAAGGCATTTGGTATGCTTGTCTTCAAAGCTGAAACATTGAGCACAAGGGCTGAAACATCATGTTGTCAATGTATAAAACATTGGTTGGGTCACACGGGAAGTATTACGTCACCATGCTATGGGAAAGAAGGATGTGGTTAGCAACAGACCAAATTCAGAGAGATTGACCAGAATGCTTACTGGAATGGAGGGTTGCGATATTAAGAGGAGATTGAATGGGCTGGATTTATTTTCACTAAAATGTAGGAGTCTGAGGAGTGACTTACAAAGCCTTATAACATACAAAGAGCTCTGTTAGGATAGATAGATTTATTATTCTCAGGTCATGAGTGTCGAGAACAGAGGGCAAAAGTTGAAGGTAAGTAGATATCAATTTAAAGGAGTTCTGAGGAGTAAATTTTTGTAACAAAGAGTGGTGAATATCTGGTACAAGGTGCCATGGAGGTAATGGAGGCATATGCAATTACAAAGTTTCAAAGAAACATTTATAAGTATTTGGTTATGAAAGGTGCAGATCAGTGGTTCTCAACCTTTTTCTTTCCACTTACACACCACTTTAAGTATTCCCTATTCCATAGGTGCTCTGTGATTAGTAAAGGATTGCTTAAGGTGGTATGTGGGTGAAAAGAAAAAGGTTGAATACCATTGTTTTAATCGTACCTAATTGACTCGTTATGTGCACAGTTTCATAACTCCAAAGGAAATGGGCCAATGACAATTTTTCTCAAGCAAAATATTTCAATAATGATTGGGTATAGACCAGTGATTCTCAACCTTCCCTTCCCACTCACATACCACCTTAAGCAATCCCTTACTAATCACAGAACACTGATGGCATAGGGATTACTTAAAGTGAAAAGAAAAAGGTTGAGAACCGCTGCTGGCCTAATGTGGGCAAATGGAATTAGGGTAAATATTCAAGATGATGGCATGGATGAACAGGGTGAAAATAACTAATTTCGGTACTGTACTTTTCTACAATTCCATTATTTTAACTGATGGTGGGGTCAAACTGCAGTATTAATCTAAGATCAGTACATATCAGACCAAAGCAGACTGCTTTGCTCATAAGTTTTCCCACAGCAAAATGGCACGAGTTAGCTGAACTGTCTTTGGTGCCCATACCAACAAGATTTGTACAGTTTAAGTATTTGCCTTGTAACCAGATCTTACCTCTTTGTTCTTGCTGATGTCATAATCCAGCAACCTTTGGCAGTTTCTCAGAGCAGCCAAATCCTTCATAATTGAATTCAGAGCTTCGCATTCGTCTGCAAAACGAGACAGACAATCGCGCCCACCAAGAAAAAACAGAATTAATTCATATGATGTCAAGGTCATCTTTTTGACCATTAAGCTGCAAGAAAAAATATTCTTTCCACCAGAACGTACTCAACTTAAAAATAAACACTGCTGAAGCCCAGCAGCAGCAGTTTATACCATCACCTTCCAAATTTAATTAAAAGGACGATAGCAAAGGCATGCGAACACCATCATGGGAAGTTACCCTCCAAGCCATACCCCCATCCTGATTTTGTTACTTCCCTTTCGCTGGTTCAAAATTGTGGAATTTCCTTCCTAACAGCATTATGGGTATATGCATACTTCAAGGACTGCAGCCATTGAAGAAGGCAGCTCACCACCACCTTTTCAAAGGGCAAATGGGGATGGGTATTTAAAAGCTTGCTCAGTCTGTGAAACCACATCCCTTGAATTAATTTTTAAAAAATGCTTTCTCCCAAATCTCCTTCCTGCTGCTTTACTGAAACAGAAATTGTTTAGATGCTCCATGATAAGTGGCGACATCCAAATTTTGTTCCCCAATAGCTGGACACATTGCTAAACAACAACTAAAACTGCACTTATTTATTGACTACAGTAACCACCAGGAGATCCTCAGAGCAATTTAGACAGGCTCAATGGCCAAAGGTGGCAAATGGGAACCACATTATGCCTAGCGACATCTGCAAATGGAAATTAAATAATCTGCATTGGTGACTTTTTTTAAATAGCTGAAAACCTAGTCATCTTCATTTAAAAAAAATGGATGTTTACCTGCACAAAAAAACATAAATAGTGCCTTAATTAAGTTTTTTTTAAAGTGTTGGATCAGCAGAGTGGGAAGGGCAGTGACAGCAAAGTAATGGAAGGAAAGTGTGAGGTAAAGACAAATGATTAACAAAGAGGGCACACTAGACATCATCATAAGGGGTAGGACAGGCATGGTGGAGAGCATGAACTGAGGCAATCAAAGGTGGGAATTATGGCAAACAAATATGGGGAACTGCAATATAGGAATGCAAGGACAGGAGAGATGGGAGTTGCCACAGACGGTGGTGGGGGTTGTGACATTCAGAGAGACCACACCTGGATTGCTGCATTCTTGCATCCAATTCCTGATTTGAGGGACCTTGGAAACAAATTTGCTGATGTTACAAAGATAATAAACCAAATTGCGAGGACACAAGGGGTCTGCAAAGAAATTGGTTAAGTGAGTCGGCCAAATTTTGACAGAAGAAGCATACTGTGGGAAATGTGACGCTATCCACTTTGGTAGGAAGAACAGAGCAGCAGGATATGTTATAATGAAAAAAAAATATTGAATGCTGGCACAGATAATCATCTGGATTTCCTCTTAAACGAAGCAAGGAACAAGAACAGCAGGTACTTTTTTTAATATTTTAAGTTTTGAGAATATAGGACTCAGTTAATATAATAAGAATAATACATTGAATATAAAAATCATAGAAAAACATTCATAAAGGTCCAAAAACAATAAAAAGGAGAGTCCCTCTTCTCCCAGCACCCCATCCCCAGATTCGAAAGGGGATGGACAGCAGAGAATAGAGGGAGATATAAAGAAACAAAAATAAGGAAAAAGCAAGGTTCGACATCTCAGAGTCACATCATTTTAAAAGTATTAAATTTATAAAAAGTAGTACAGTAATTGACAAATATCAAAATAAATTATACAATTTGGGCATTGAAGTAATCTAAAGAAGGTGGCAACATTTCAACGAACATACTATATCTATTCCTCAGACTACAAGTTATCTTCTCAAGGGGAATGCAACTTTGCACTTCCATGTTCCAATAATCAATGTGAAGTAGAGAATCGGATTTCCACGTTACTGCGATGCATTTCCTGGCTTTTGGCAACACAATTTAAATAAATTAACATTTACTTTTGGAGAAGTTAACTTTTATAACTGTAAAATTCCCCAGAAGAAACAATTCCAGCTCTAGAGAGAAGTTCAGCACAGCACCCCCCCTCCCCAATTTTTGACACTTCTCCCATTTCAATCCAAAAGTGTCTTAATTTTGTGCATAATCAGATAGAATGTAAAAAGGTACCAACATCATATATTATGCCTAAAACACAAAAATAAACCAGAATTTTCTGCTAGGTATCTTTTGAGGTGGGAGATATAATTGATGTAAAAAATAATGATTCAGTCTATATCTAGAATTAATTGAGGTAGTCATACTATCTATACACATATCTGACCAGCATTGTGGATCAATTACAATGCCCAAATCCAATTCCCATCTCTCTCTCTCTCGATCTATGTTGTCCAGATTTTGGGCTTTGATCTTGGATCAGAGCATATATATTGGAGATACATTTGGTTCCATTCCCCTTTTGAATTAGAATTTCCATGTCAGAGCACATTGGTAGGGGTCCCCACTTTTCCCTCAAAAAGGATCACAATTGGAGATAGCAGCAGAATGTGTTGTTAGGTAAATTATATTTATTTTTATGGCCCTCAAAATACATAAATTTCCCCTGTTGATCATAATACTCTTCAATGCACCTGATACCATGTTGGTACCAGGTAGCTAAGATTCTAATCCCCAAAGTCATGGGTATTAAACTGTTTTGAGTTAGAGGTATCTTTGAGGATAATCCCTCTTTTAATCCCACAAATTGTTTAATTTTATCCCAAATATAAATTACATGTTTCAAAAATGGGTTATTTGTTTTCCTTTTAATTTAAAATTCCATTTATAAATAAATTCTTCTCCCATCTCCTCTCCTAGCATGTGCAAGACAATTATACCCCAGGAAGGAATCACCTCACTAAAAGAGCAACAACAACACAAATATAAACAGCTAAATAATATTTTTAAAAATCCAATAATTTTAACCCTACCAATTTATCCATGGAAATAGTAGAAATCTTACCCGACCAAAGGAATGAACACAAATGTTCATTAGGAATTTTGAAAAATTTATTAGGTAATGAGATTGGTAAGGATTGAAAATAGTTTTGAACTCTCGGCATTATCTTCATTATTACACAATTTACTCTTCCCAATAATGTAATGGGCAGGTTTACCCACCTACGTATGTCCTCCTCAATTTTCCATAGCAAGGGGAGATAACTAAGCTTATGTAGATCATTCAAATTACTATTAAATTTAATCCCCAAATACTTCATATTGGATTTTGCCCAATTAAACTGACTGCCATATTGATATTGGATATAGCCTCCTTCACTCTTGTCCTAGATTATTTTATATCTGGAGATTTTCCCATAATTATCCAGTGTCTAACTAGAGAGCCAGCCAGGTCAGTCATCAACAAATCAATTTATTTTATATTCTTCCTGGTCCCTTTAAACCCCTTTGCATCTGGATAGGACAGCAGGTACTTAGGAAGGCAAATGGATCTCACACAAGTATACAAGGAAAGATGCATTTCTAAACATGTAAGGTATTGGTAAAACCTCATCTGGAGTGCTGCATAGAATTTTGATCTCATTTAAAGAAAGGTTTGTTTATTTTGGGGATTCTTCAATGAAAGTTCACCAGATTGAGATGCAGGGGTCATCTAATGAGAAATGGTTGTGTTTGAAAGAATAGGAGGTACTGTAGCCGACTGCTGCAAAGAAACACACACACATTCGCAGTGTGGGAGGCTAATATCTAAGATTTATGAGGCTGGAAAGGCTCTTTTATACATTTGGTGTTCCCGCTGTTGTTTTGATGGTTGACATCAGCTGCATGAATAACAATTCTTGCATGTGAATACCCTTCTTCCCCAGCCTGTTATTGATCTGTTAGCTGGGCAGCTTGGCCAGCGCCATTTTAGAACTCTTGGTCTTATACTGCTCCAACTTTCAACCGTGCCAGTTCGCCGTGTTAAGGGGCATGTTACAGTGCTGTTTTCTACTGTGCATGCCGCACGATGTGCTGGCTCAAACTCCGCGATGGTGGGCTGCCACAGTACATTTATTAAAACATATAAAGGGGGATTGAGACAGCACTGAAAGGATGCTTATAGCTGGGTATATCAAAAAATGGGAGCAGAGTTGCAGAATAAGGGATTGTTCATTTATAGAGATGAAGAGGAATTTCTTCTCATAGAGCTATGAATCATTGGAATTCTTTAACCCAAACAGTGGTGTGGAAGTTGAGTCATTAAATATATTCAAGATTGAAAGACTTTTCATCTGTATATAGGTGAAAGGGAAAAAGCTTAGGGGAAACATGAAGGAAATCTTCTCACAGAGAGTGGTGCGAGTATGGAACAAGCTTCCAGCTGAAGTGGTAAATGAGGGCTCAATTTTAACATTTAAAAAGAATTTGGACAGATACATGGATGGAGGGCTATGCGCTGGATGCAAATCAGTGGGACTAGGCCAAAAAAAATAGTTCGGCACAGACTAGAGGGGCCGAGGTTCTATGGACGCCAAGTCTTATGGGCCAGAAAAATGGAGTTTTGGCCATGATCAGATAAGCAATGACAACAAACTATGTTAGTGATCTCACTGAGTGGCAGAGCAGATTAGAAAGGTTGTGTGGCCTATTCCTACTCCACTTCCTTTTGTTCTCATGTTCAAGGAATGATCAGGAGAGTTGAGACACAATTGGAGAAGGTGTCAAGAGATCAGTTAATAACAACATGGGATTTATTTACAAGATGGGCATTCCTTTTCCTCCGTTCCCCATGGTAAAGAAGCAAAGCTGGCAAAGTATCCAGCTGCTAGGTTTCGAAGTTGTAGCAATGGTAAATTGCTACAACTAAGATAACTAAAAAGGCAATACAGGGAGAAAAGAGGAGGTTTGAATGTGAGCTAGCCTGGAATGTAAAGGAGGAGAGTAGAAGCTTCTTTTGGTATGTGAAGAGAAAAAAAATTAGTTAAGATCAAAGTTGGGCCCTTGAAATTATTATGTGGAACAAGGAAGGGCAGAGGAGTTGAACAGGTTCTTTGGATCTATCTTCACTAGGAAAGACACAGCTGTAATAGTGGACAGAGGACCGAGGGTAATGGAGAAACTGAATGAAATTCACACTAGACAGAAAATGGTGTTGGGTAAACCAATGGAACGGACAGCTGATAAATCCCCAGGGCCTGATGGTCTGCATCCCAGGGTCCTTAAGGAAGAAGCTCTAGAAATCGTGGATGCATTGGTAATCATTTTCCAATGTTCTGTACATTCAGGATCAGTTCCTGCGGATTGGAGGGTGGCTAATGTTGTCCCACTTTTTAAGAAAGGAGGGAGAGAGAAAACACGGAATTTTGACCAGTTATCCTGACATCAGTGGTGTGGAAGATAATAGACTAAATTATAAAAGATGAAATAGTGGCACATTTGGAGAGCAGCAACAGGATCGGTCCAAGTCAGCATGGATTTACTAAAAGGAAACCATGCTAGACTTGATGAAACTGTAATCTGGTAATCTTCTGGAATTTTTTGTGAATGTAACTATGAAAATGGTCAAGGGAGAGCCAGTAGATGGAGTGTATCTGTACTTTCAAAAAGCCTTTGATAAGGTCCCACATAGGAGAATAGTGGGAAAAATTAGAGCACATGGTGTTGGGGGTAGGATACTGACGTGGATAGAAAATTGGTTGGCAGACTGGAAACAAAGGGTAGAGATTAACTGGTCCCTTTCAGAATATACATTAATGATTTAGACCACACATGTCAAACTTAGACCCGCGGGCCAAATTTGGCCCGTGATATAATTATATTTGGCCCGCAAGATCATATCAAATATGTATTAGAGCTGGCCCGCTGGCCGCCGCACCAGTATAGCGCATGAACAGATAATACTACAAATCCCAGAATGCTTTGCAAATACGTTGGCGCCGGCCCCTCAGCCCGCTAATCGCCCCCACCTCCTCTCTTTACATTCATTAGCATCTGCGACCTGTCGCCCAACTCACATGTAATAAACCCCTTACGAAAAATGGCCAAACGAAAGACAGAAAACAGAACCTTTCAAGACAGGTGGGAGGCAGACTATATGTTCATCATTTTAAAATACAAACCTGTTTGTCTTGTGTGTGGAGCCAGCGTGTCTGTAATTAAAGAATATAACATACGACGACACTATGAAACGGAACACCAGGACAGGTATAAGGATCTGAATGAGAAGCAAAAGCTCCAGAAGGTGGAGGAGATGAAAAGAAGTCTGGCTTTACAGCAAACTTTATTTTATATTTTATTTCTCATTTGTTAATGCTTCTTCTGGAAAGAGTTTAACCAAAACTATTATTAAACATTTATTTTAATAAGAAAAAGTTTAACATTACATATGTTGAAAGAAGAGAAAACATGCAGATGTTGTTCAAAATTTTCAATTAATATTTAGTTTGGCCCACGACTTAGTCCAAGTTTTTAATTTTGGCCCTCTGTGAATTTGAGTTTGACACCCCTGATTTAGATGAAGGAATTAAAAGTAACATTAGCAAATTTGAAGATGACACAAAGATGGGCGGCAGTGTGAAGTGTGAGGAGAATGTTATGAAAATGCAGGGTGACTTGGACAGTTTAGGTGAGTGGGCAGCTGCAGTTTAATGTGGATAAATAGGAGGTTATGCACTTTGGTGACAAGAACTGGAAGGCAGATTATTATCTGAATGGTGTCAAGTTAGGAAAAGGGGAAGTACAATGAGATCTAGGTGTCCTTGTTCATCAGTCACTGAAAAAGTAAGCATGCAGGTACAGCAGGCAGTGAAGAAAGCTAATGGCATGTTGGCCTTCATAACTAAGGATGAGCAAAAAAGGTCCTTCTGCAGTTGTGCATGGCCCTGGTGAGACACCTGGAATATTGTGTGCAGTTTTACTCTCCAAGTTTGAGGAAGAACATTCTTGCAATTCAGGGAGCATAAATTCATGAAGTTAATTCCCAGGATGGCAGAACTGTCATATATTGAAAGATTAGAGTGACTGGGCTTGTATACACTAGAATTTAGAAGGATGAGAGGAGATCTGATTGAAACATACAAGATTATTAAGGGATTGGACACACTAGAGGGAGGAAACAGATCCCGATATTGGGGGAAGTCCAGAACCAAAGGACATAGTTTAAGAATAAGGGATCGGGCATTTAGAAAGGAGTTGAGGAAAAGCGTTTTCACCCAAAGAGTTGTGGATCTGTGGAATTCTCTGCCTCAGAAGGCAGTGGAGGTCAATTCTCTGGATGCTTTAAAGAAGAGTTAGATAGAGCTCTTAAAGATAGTGGAGTCAGGGGATATGGGGAGAAGGCAGGAACAGGGTGCTGATTGTGGATGATCAGCCATGAACACAGTGAATGGCAGTGCAAGCTCAAAGGGCCAAATGACCTACTCCTGCACCTATTGTCTTGATAAGGCTTAAGATGCTGGGTTCTACTGCAATACCATTGTTAAAACAATGTGGAAATCCCTCCGTTGCACAAGCACCAAACTAAGGTCAAGTTCACAGCTGAATGAATTACTCATCCAAGTTCATATTTCAAGACATAAAAGAAAAGTCCCTTTTGTTTAATCACTAACTAAATATTTTCTGTAGATTCAACACGGTCACTCTAATATTTGCCAGCAAGCATTCAAAGAAAAAGCAGTCTACAAAAAAACAATTAGCAAGCAAAAAGAAAAGTGGTAACTGTATAGAGGGATATAAATCAAGAGGGGCACAGGTAAGGTGAAGGGTCATGATCTTTCTCCCATGGTGGGGTGACATGCAATGTATTGAATTTGTGATTCAAAGCAATGCAATGCAAGATCCAGCTTTAACTTCTGCAAGAATTGTGCAGAGCGATATAAATATAAATCAAAGAATTTTCCACAACTGTGCCTGCCATCATCCCTTTGGGAGGGGACAATCTACTGAAATGGCTCCCACTTCCCACTCTGCTGTTGACACAAAAATGATTTTGGCTCCTAACATTGATCCTACAGGATGTGTTCACATTCATTCTTGGATAAACAGACTAATGTGGAAAACACTCCAGCCTCCATGTCAGAAGTTAATTAATTAAACACTGAATGAGGTCAATTTGCCCAAAAGCTGAATGAGCCATGACACAAATTGGGAGTGAAAAATTGTTATCCATTACCCTGGACCTTGGAGGAAACAGGGTAAAACTTGATGGGAAAAGGAGAGTTAAAATGTCATTTAGAAATTGGTGGTAAGCAGATGTGAATAAAGCAAAATGTAATAAGAAAAATAAATGCATGAAGTTGTAAACCATCTCAAAATGTTACACCAAGTGTAACACAAGCAGAACTCTGGGCAGTACAGCTTTCTGAGTTCAGGAAGTCAGCCTTGTTTTACAAAAGAAATGGATCACAAATAGGCAAGAATAGGCCATTTTGCGCCTTGGGCCTGCCCTGACATTCAATACGTTCACGCAGAGCTATGCTGGGCTCCACTCCTCTCCTGTGCTTGCGCCCCCAGTACCCCTAATTCCTCGAGCTTTCAAATATTTATCCATCTTCAACTTAAATACATCTTAATGATTTGGTCTCCACCACCCTCTCAGGAGCAGGAATTTCCTGAAAATCCTTAGCAGGACAAAGCCTTCATCCCTGGAATCAACATGGCACTAATGCCATGGCAGTCGTCCTTTGGTGCGGTGACTCGAAAACAAAACATGGCTCGCTAAATGATCAACCAGCACCCTGATCTCAAGTTTCTTTGTTTCTCAACTTTGGAAAAGAAAGTTTCATTATCTTTCCCACCAAACTGCACCACCTCACATGCTCCCCGCTTAACACTGACCACCGCCAGTGGGCTGATCTCGCCTCCAACCGTGCATCTTGGCGCCTCACAGTTCGGCGGGCAGCAGCCTCCTTTGAAGAAGACCGCAGTGCCTACCTCACCGACAAAAGGCAAAGGAGGAAAAACCCAACACCCAACCCCAACCCACCCATTTTCCCCTTGCAACCGCTGCAACCGTGCCGCATCGGACTTGTCAGCCACCAATGAGCCTGCAGCTGACGTGGACTTTACCCCTCAATAAATCTTCGTCTGCGAAGCCAAGCCAAAGAAAAGAACATAGATCAATTCCTTCTATTCATAGGTCATTCTTCCACCGAGCCTCGTGTCTGCAACTACCCTTGGTTTTGGAAGGTGCTAAACCAACTTAAAGTCTCTTAACATTTTCACAATCTGGCTTTCGAAAGAACAAAAGAAATAGGAACAATAGAATGCAATGACTGACTTGACACTAAAGGAAGAAACAGACAAAAGGATTTACTCACCCATGATTACTGTCAACATCAGGACAAGCTTTCTTGTTACCAAGTAGTCAATTTGTGGCTATCTTTGCATGACGAAGGTATCCTGGTGAACAAACAAGATCATCGGTTTGTAAAAATCTCTAAACACATTTTTCCTCAAAATATTCCTTTTAAGTTGGCACTTTTTTTTGCATTTGACTTGGCAGTGTTCCACAATTAAACCTTTTTGGCTTGATTTAGATAATTTATTAGAATGAATAACTGGAGTAAGGATCCAATGTTATTTTTATTGGGAGATTTTAGAGGGATTAAACCCAAATTAAAAATTATTATGTATAAGAAAAATTTGTTCAAATTGCCATGGCAATAGCTAGGAAATATATTGCTATAACTTGGAAGTCAGACATTGCTTTAGGAATGGATAGATGGCATGCAGACATTCAGAGTTGTATTCCACTTGAGAAAATTACTTAGAATTTAAGAGATAAATATCATACATTTTGTGAAAATATAGAGCCCATATTTACAAACTGTTGGCAATAAAATTTAAATAAATCTCAAATATACCCTTTCTGTTATAGGCCTCTATGAATATTTGTATGTTTATAAGTATCGGAAAGTGAGGTACTCCTGTTGTGGTTTTCTTGTCACTCTTCTCTTTTTTGCTTGTACAGGGTTGCAGGGAGAAAGAGGGGGTGGGCGGGAATTTATATATAAAAAAACAAAGAAAGAAAAACCTATAAACTTTATTTTTCCTTTTATAAAACACCTCATGTATTTGTATTAAGTTTGAAATATTGTGATAGGTTTGCTTGTGGTTTTATATATTTTTTAAATATTTCTTTTAAAAGGTGAACACCATGAATACATTTTGAAAGATATTAATTTTAATTCAATATTTAAGATACAAAATTTGTTTTCTTGCAGCACCCAAAGTGCAAACATTTATATAAACCATCTGACAAAATAAATAAAAACAGTGCCAGGAAAAGTCAAAGGTAGTGTCTATTACCCTCTTTACAGAGGCTTCAAGCTAGGTATAATCCACCTTTCAAACGCTTTGCCTACCTGTGTAAATGCATCAAAGGTGGATTGTGGGGGGGGGGGGGGGGGTCATTTCTGAATTAGCTTTTACTAGTCAAGTGAGGTAGTGTCAAAAGTGAAGTGGGGAGAGTGTAAAAGGGCGAGCCATGTTGCTGGGTCCAAACTGGAAAGGAAAATGACGTTGCAATTACATCTTATGTATGCGACGTAAATGATGGAATTTTAAAATTAACCACCAGCAATGAACTCAGCAGCAGTCAAGTTATATTCAGATCTCAATATGTCTGGCAACTGGAGAGATAACGAGGTCCAGGAGTTCCTAACCCTTAGAAAACACAACAAAATAGATTGCCAGTTAACATGAATGGTGAAAGATGGCCCGATTTTTGAAAGGCTGGTTACAATGGAGATAAAGGATCTGCTGCTGTCAATGGATCATGATGATGTGGAGAGGGATCGTCTTCATTTGGAAAGGCAGAGAGACCATGAGGAGCTGATGAAGAGAGATGTGCAGGAGGAAGAGGTGGCAGCATGGGAGGCTGATAGACATGAACACACACATCAGATGAATGGGTTTGGTACCAGGCTCCAAGACATTCAGCGTGAAATGAAGAATCAGCCTCACTTCTGCGAGAGCAGATTTCAGCTCCTGTTGCTCCTGTACAACAGTGCCCTGCTCCCTCTCCACAGCACCAAACTCCCACAGCCCAATACCATGCTTCTGCATCCCAGAAGCATTATTATTCTTCCCCGCCATATGAAAATAATAGCCTCGCCCAGACCAATGAAGCATATGAGTCATTTACTCCATCTTCCTCATCCTCCTTCCTCCAGCTACAGGAGTGATTTAAAATTAATCCACACTGATTTGTGCCTTACCACTTTTGAACATTGTAATAGGGGTCATCTTCATTTGCACAGTTGAAAATAGTCATTTCCAGTTGTACATGCACTTTTTATTGTTAATTTTCTTTACATGTTTTAAGTGCATTAAAAATTTCTGACATGTGCAATAAACATTTACTAAAAGATGTTATTTGTTGTCTTAATCATCTTACAGGTTCAGATTACAGAATGGACATAATGGCTTCACATATCGCCTGCTTGTGCACCCTGATAAACAACTCAATCTGGTTCAGGGAGATTGGGTAGATCAGTGTTCCACTCTGGCAGGAAGTGCTCCTTGTGGATCTTCCATAGATTGTGCAGATCACAACAGGAAACAACAACGTCTGATACAAAAGTGGTACAAATAGCAAGCTGTTTGGCCAGGCCCCACCAGCAACTTTTGAGAAGTCTGAAAGCATTCTCTACAACCATCCTTGCCAAGCTCAAATGGTGGTTAAAGCTTTGCTGCCATTGATCGAGTGCTTGGTGGTTAGTGAACCCCTTAATCAGCCATTTCCTGAAGGGGTGAGCCGGGTCTCTCATTAGATGCACAGGGATTCCACTCCGTTGACAGTTCTGGATTTCTGTGGGCAGAGCAATGTAGATTTATAAATACTTCATAAAACCTCTGAAATCACAAACAATCAGTTCACTAATATTTTCTAGTACCTGCTTTACAATAACAGGATAGAACCAGACGCTGGAACTTGTCATACGTTTCATTCGAAGTAGAGTCAGTCACAGTCGTTCCTTCAGTTTAACATATAAACATTGTCATTACATCCTATATGGTTACAAGTGACGATAAAAACGATATATTGCTTGATCCACACATAGATTACAGTGCAGTGGGGAATATAAACTTAACTTCACGTGGGAAGAGGTACCCACCTTCATCTTCGGCCTTTCTGTAGATGGTTGAGTTGGCTAAAACTCAAGCATCATGCATGAGGCCAGGCCAACCCACATACACATCTGTGAAGCTGGAGAAAAAAAAAAGAACTGAGTGTATAGATCGACATATGAAACACATTCACTGATAAAGACAGATAATTTTAACTCAGGCCAATATCCTTACCAGTAGTTGTGGTTAACAAAAGCTTGAAGAACAATCGCGTACACCCTTTCCGATTGTAGTAGGCTTGTGCGTCACCATGAGGGGGCGATGATGGGAATATGGGTGCCATCGATGGCACCAGCACATGTTGGAGAACCCCATGCTGCAAATCCATCAATTGTCTCCTGAAGTCGCGCACCACTTGGCAGTTCAACAAAACGTTTAGAAAGGGCACTCTTCAATGCTCCAGAAAACCTAGCGTGTACACACACACACACACACACACACACACACACACACACACACCACACACACACACACACAACTGATGGATCAATATTCACGTGGGGTAGCCAAGGTTCCACAGGATCTTGCCAGTTTATTGTCTTGCACCTTAGTTGAGGCTCAAAGACTGGGAAGAACCAAACATCTCCATCTTTGGTGTTTAAGGTCCACGCACCATTCTGCCTCAAACTGCTCCCTGCTTCTCTCCACATTTTCCTCACACGTTTTTCTGATCACACGAACACGTTCACACGATTGCGATATTGCGTGCTTCATAACGTTGATTGTGACGCACAGAAGGTTTGTTTGAGTTCTAAGATTAGACAAAATGTACATGGCTAGCATACATACCTCCTGCTCCACCACCATTATTGTTTTCAGAACAATGTCACTTCCCAGCGGGCATGTTTTACATCACTCTAGTCGCCGACGCTGCTGCACTGCACATCCCACCTCTTTTGCTCCAGGGAGCCAGCCTGTTGTGTAAAAGGGCTCACTGACCAGGCATTTCTTCTGTTTGTGTTAACAAACAAGCTGGCTTCTAGAGATAGGTCATGCATAAGGCAATATAGCCAGTTTTTAGTGTAAAAAGAGTATATGGTTCTTTGTTCATTAAGGCATCTGGTGGCAGAAGGGAAGTAGCTGTCCTTGTGCTGTTGAGTGCTCATCTTCAGGCTTCGGTCTCTCCCCGATGGTAGCAGTGTGAAGACGGTATGGGCCTGGTTGGTGAGGGTCCTTAATGATAGAGGCTGCATTCTTAAGACACTGGTCCTTGAAGATGTCCTCGAAGATGTCCTCAATGAATGAAGACACCCAGGAATTTGAGGTTCTTGATCCTCCCCATTGCTGAGCCCTCAATGAGGACTGGTTCATGTTCTCCTGATTTCCTCAAGTTCACAATCATCCCTTTGGTTTTGCTAACACTGAGTGCAAGGTTGTTGTTGTGACACCACTCAACCAGCTGATCCATGCTTCCTCATTGCTATCTCTGATTCTGCCGACAACCGTGGTGTCAGCACCAAATTTGATGATAGCAATTGAATTGTGCCTACCACACATTCAAGGGCTTAGAGTGAGCAGAGCAGTGGGCTAAGCATGCATCCATGAGGCGTGCCAGTGTTGATCATCAGTGAGGAGGAGATACTGTTTCCACCAGGTGCTTTTCTGCATTGAACAGAAGATTGATGATATTGTTGACAAGACAAGGCTATTTTCGTTTAAGGCCTAATTTTCCAAACAGGCTGATTCTGACCAAGTGGTAGAGAATGCCCTGGAATGAGAGCTACTTAAGCAAGGTTAGTGTTACAATGTGGACTGCAAGAAGTGGTCAAATCTCCAAAAGAAAGGCTTACGCATCTCCTGTTCCATATTTCTCTCCCTCACCATCTTTGTTCACTTCCTGAGCATTACCCACTGGGTGGCAGTGATGGCAATCTCCAAGATGTCCAACTTTAACTGCCGGGATGTCGCTCACCATCAGCTTTCCAGCCATTTTGATCAGCACATCAGCAAGCAAATCGAACAACCATTTGTGGAAAGGTGGTGCAGTGAGCAGAGCCCCAGAGACTATGAGACGAGAGCAGTAAGCTCCTGGAAATGAAGGGGATTGGGAGCAGGAACACATAGGGGTGACACGGTCAGTGTAGCAGTTCGTGCAATGCCTTTACAGTGCCAGTGATCGGGACCAGGGTTCAAATCCTGTGCTTTCTGTAAGGAGTTTGTACATTATGTATCTGCGAGGGTTTTCCCCGGGGGCTCCGGTTTCCTCCCATCGTTCAAAATTTACTGGAGGTGTAGGTTAATTGGGTGTAAATTGGGAGCATGGACTCATGGGCTGAAATAGCCTGTGATTGTGCTGTGATTGGATTCAACAGGAAGCTTTGGAGGATGGACTGAAGGAGGAACCCTTGGTCTCTAAAGTATCACTAGGCTGAGAGACTTCCCCAATACTCTTGCACTTCTTAAAAGGAGTGAGGGTAAATCTGACAATAAAGGAGAAGTACTCATGTTAGGGGACTGATTCAAAATGAACAAGCTGCTCTCTGGACCATACTTCAGGGTTAAAACTAATCCTGATATATGCATAGATCACAGAAGTTTTGGGGAAAATCTCCATATAGGAACAATTTTGCAGCACTCAGTGCATGCTCATTTGGCTTGTCAAGCAATCGGCTGCATCCGTACAAAAGAATTTGGATGAGTTGTCTACCAGGAGCTGTAAAAATGCATGGGGAAGGATAAACTATTTTTCTACATCTTATTTTAGTTTTGGTCTTTTTGAAACAAGATGAACCCCCATTTATGCAGCAAATTCTGAAGAACTATCAAATACAGTTTGGGCCAGAATCAGTGGTGCAGAGATAAAATTCCATAAACACACAAGGGACTGTCCAAAAAGACAATGCTGCAGGACTTTTGCTCAGAAAGACCACAAAGAAAATCAACATTCAATACCTAACAGGAGTGATTTTAATAGAAGACAGGAGTTGGTGCCTTGTGAGACAACATTTGGCTGACAGTCCATTCAGATTTCCATAAGCCAAGGCAGAGGATTGTCATAATTATGGGAAGAAATAAGATGTAAGGCAAATGAATGTCACCGGTGAAAATCTGAAACACAGATCTGAAGGCAAGTCATTATAAATTAGGCTTGGAATGGTCTTGGATTAAACCTGAAGGAAAGATGAAAACCCCAGAATAGGTCAACGAAGGAGTTATTCAGAAGTGACATTAACAGTGACATTTAAGTGCAGGTAGTCCTCGACTTCCAACCTACACAAGTTATATCCACCCACACATACAACCAATTTTTTAAAATCTTTATTAAAACTACTGTACGTTCATATTTTGTATTAAAAGTACTGTATACACTCCCAACAGCATCCCAAAGTCCCCATTTCCTCCCCTCAACCCAGCACATTCCCTGACCAAATCAGAGTTACAACCAATCCTTCTGTCCCCATTATGGTCGTAAGTCGAGGACTATCTCCGATTGCGAATTTAATTCTGCATTGGAGCAAATTGGACTGAGATGGAAGCTGCTCTATTTACAATTCCATTCGTGTCAGTTTTACTAAACATGAATTCACTGGAGAATAAATTTTTGCCCACTGTAGGAGTCATGTCATGTGGTGCTGTTATTGTTTAAAATTCTAGCACAACCTCTCCTCTCTTATATTCTATGTCATGAGTAGTAGAGCATCCTTTTCGCCTCGTTAACCAATTTAGTGGCCTCTCCGATGTCTTTGACAACCTCTTTATTTATATTCCAATTTGTCACTCTCAGATCCCATGGGTGACTTTTTTTGATCAGCCTGCTCTTCGGTGCCTTGTCAGAATCTTTGCTAAAATGTCTAAATAGACTACATCAAACAGATTGACCTCTTCAAATCTCCTTTTAACTTCCTTCAAGAATTCAATCAGGTGAATCAGACACAAGCTTCACTTAACAAACAATGAATCCAAGAACAAATATTATGCTCTCTCTTACAATGAATATCAATGACTTACCCATCTCTAAACAGGGCTATAATTCCTTGGTTTCTCCTCATTTATACAGTGGTACAACATATCAAGCCGTCCAATCTTCTGATCTCACTCTTGTAATCATAGAAGATTGAAAAACTGTAGAGAGTCCCATTCTATATAGCCCCTTGCTTCTTTTAACATTCTAGAGTAGAGTTCAGCAGACCTCAATTTGTCAGGTGTCAGAGGTGATGAACCCCTTAATTATTTCCTTTTATTACTGTTATCCCATCCAGTGGTATCTCTCATCCAATCCACAAGGACAGCTTCTTTCCTACTGCCAGAAGATTCCTGAATGTCAATGCACCAAAGACACTTCCTTACTTCGACTTTTCATTCAATATTTTAATATATTTTTGGTATGGTGGCTTATATGAACGTGGTATGAATGTGGTATGAACGTGGTATGAATGTTTACAACTGTGAAGTTGCTGCAAAACAATAAAATTGTTCATGACAATAAATGACATAATCACAATTATCCCCGTTTTGTAAAGACCGTCATTAAACATTTCACTTAGAAATTTATCCATTTTCCTAACCAGCACATAGATTACCTTTGAAGTTCACATCAGGCTATTTTTATTTGTATTCAGTTTTATTCAATTTTTCTTTGATTTTTTTGCCAATGTTTTATCACATCCTCTATGTTTCTATAATACTCTTTTTAATTTTATTCCTACTCTTGCAATACCATTCCAGGTATATCCTGGTGTATTCGGCACTTGATATTTGACATGTGCCTCTTTTTTTCTCCCTTACCCTATCTTCTATGTATCTTGGCATCCTAGGATTTTTTTATTCATAGCCAGTCAATTAGTTTTCCTGTTACCAATGACCTGTCTACCACTAGCACTGGGAGTCTGGCCATTTGTGGGGAACACAATACCAGTATCACTCCAAGACCTTTAAACAATATTGTGGTAAATACTGAGCAAATATTTGCTTGCAAAATTTAATAAGCCTGAGAACTGACTGCCCTGAGCTTTCTTGATCCTTCATATTAAAGCTCAGTACACTCATAAGGGTTTCCATGTGTATAAAAGTGTTGAAAGTTCAGGGTCTCAAATTAGCCACTTTTTGTTTTATAAAAGGCAAATAGTCTTCATGCTGCATAAACACAAACAATTCCAGAATTTGTTAGCTCAGATATTTTGGAGCATCACAGAAAGAATTGTTCATCAGCTCTGGCTGATAAAACCATAGAACATTTCAGCATAGAAACAGGTCTCTTTGACCATTCTAGTCTGTGCCGAACCTATTTTTTTTTGCCTAGTCCCACTGACTTGCACCCAGTCCATCACCCTCCATACTCTCCCATCCTAATCCAAATTCCTCTTAAATGTTAAAATTGAGCCCGCATTTACCACTTCAACTGGAATCTCGTTCCACACTCCCACCACTGTGTGTGAAGAAGATCCCCCTAAACTTTTCGCTTTTCACTCTTATCCCACATCCTCTGGTTCGTATGTCACCTACCCTTAGTGGAAAAAGCCTATCTACATTTACTCTGTCTCAATTTTAAATACCCCTATCAAATCTCCCATTATTCTTCTATGGTCCAGGGAACAAAGTCCTAACCTGTTTAACCTTTCCCTGTAACTCAGTTTCTGAAGTCCAAGCGACATCTTATTAAATATTTTCTGCACTCTTTCTATCTTATTAATATCTTTCCTGATGTTAAGTGACCAAAACTGCACACAATTCTCCAAATTTGGACTCACCAATGTCTTATACAACTTCAACATAACATCCCAACTCCTGTTCTCAATACTTTATGAAGGCCGACATGCCAAAAGCTCTCTTTACAACCCTATCCACCTGTGATGCCATTTTCAGGGAATATGTATCTATATTTCCAGATCTCTCCATTCTACCATATTCCTTAGTGCCCTACCATTCACCGTGTATGTCCTTTCTTGGTTTGTCCTTCCAAAATTGAACACCTCACACTTAGCTGCATTAAATTCAATCTGCCATTTTTCAGCCCATTTTTCAAGCTGGTCCAAATCCCTCTGCAAGCTTTGAAAATCTTCTTCGCTGTCTGCAACACCTCCAATCTTAGTGTCATCTGCAAACTTGCTGATCCAATTTGCTACATTTGGTTCTTCTCTTTTCTGTCCAGTACATTCAAAGTGGTCATGGCACATCCCTGTGATCCAGTACATATTCGTTGGTTATCAATTTTTTGTTGCAAAAAATTGGACTAACAAGACTATTACTAAACTGCGTCTTAGAGTACATCTATCCCAATAACTACACAGTGGTCTCCCTCCTGTGTATCTCTGGGAAGGACATTGCAAATGTCCTCAACCATCTCTTCTCATTGGTCAAAACAGTTGCTCCCCAAACTATTCCATCCATTTGAAGCCCCAATGGGTGAGATTTTTACTGCACCACGAGGTGAGTACAATAACGACCACACACAGCCTTTCTTAATCTCATAAAAGCTTTGACTCCACAAATCAAGTGGGTCAGTGGAGTATTCTTCTGCTGCCCTCTGAAATTCACCTCACTTCCAGCCTACAACTGTTACAAGCATACTGGTCAAACAAGAGGCATCATCACTAGCCATTCTCAACTTTTATTGGCTATGGCCCTCTTAGGTCTCTGCTCAAAGTTTATGGGGCCCATTCCCTGTGAAAGCGTCAAGTTTAGTTGGTTCTTCCGTACTTCTCTCCTACTGACAATATAAAAACCATACTAAATATTTGATGTTTTCCGTCCATGCCCCCACCCAGTCTGAAATGTATTGTGACTCTCAGGAATTGATTCTCAATTAATGGAATCCATGGCTGATAATATTCAACAGAGGACTGAAAATCTCAAATTCCAACTCTGGGACCATGTCAAATCCCAACAAGGACCACATAGCTTCTCATAGTATCACACACATGTCCATTCAAACAGCTCCAGATGAACAGTGGCAGAGACAATGGATCATGCATTGGCCTGAATCAACACTTCAGATCTACAGAACTGTAGTGAAAGTAAGCCATACTTGAGCCCAGGGACTGCCCAAGAAGAGGCAGTGGCAATGGTCTGAAGAAATAAATGTAGCTTAAATTCTTTTCCATATACTCAGGCAAAGGATGATCTGATCATATTTAAAATGCTACTCGGATAATTAGACAAATGCAAAAAAACTATTTCCTCAAAGAAATAAAGAAGGGGGAGTGATATTAAACTTTGAAGCAAAATGTTTAGGAACATAATAAAAATGCATTTCCCACACCTACAGAAGTTATTACCTTGCTGCCACAACTCTGTAGCTGCTGAGAAAATTAGGAATCAAGCAGATAAATTTTAATTATGGATAGCAAAGGTGTTACAGTAAGAACATCAATTTAAATTAACCCCATCTGCCTGCACATGTACATAGTCAGTATCCCTTTATTCCCTCCCTGCTGTCATATCTGCTTCCTGCCATCTTCACTACAGCACATGCCAGGCATCTAACATGCTTTATGTAAAAATAACTTGCTTCATAAATCTCATGAAACTTTTTCCTCTCACCTTAAAGTTATGCCCTCCAGTATTTGACATTTCCACTATTACTTTTTCCTTATCTATGCCTTAATCTTACACGCTTCAATCAGGATGCCCTCAGCCTCTGACACTCCAGAAAAAACAAACAATCCAAGCTTGTCAACTTCTCCTGATAACTAACACTTTCCAATCCAGGCAACTTCCTGATGAACCTTTTCTACACCCTTCTCAAAGCCTTCACATACTTCAGATAATGTGGTGACCAGCACTGCACACAATAATCCAAATGTGGCCCCCAACTAAAGTTTTGTGCTGCTACAACATGACTTCCCCAATTTTTAAACTCAGTGATAGTATGCCCTTCTTTACAACCCTTCTTTACAACCCTTCTTTACAACCCTTCTTTATAACCCTTCTTTACAACCCTTCTTTACAACCTTTCTTTACAACCCTTCTTTAAAACTCTTGTGTTGCCATTTTCACGAACTCTGGAATTGCACCCCAAAGTCCCTCTGTATATCAATACCCTTGAAGGTCTTGTAATTTACTTTTATCTTGTATGTTACCTCCCAAAATGCATCACCTCAGATATGTCCAGAGTAAATTCCATCTGCCAATTTTAGGCAGAAGTTTCCAAATGATCTATATCACCACCAAATTCAAAATCAAGTTTCTTTCCCATGATCACCAGACTTGTTAACTAACCTGACACTCTAATGTTGCCTTTACTCTGTACCAACTGATCTCTCTCTGCAACTGCTGTGTTTTAATTGCTTCACTTTGTACATGCTCATTAAATTGTTTTTCTCACTGTACCTTAGTTCAAATGACAATAAGCTTGAACTTCCTGTTGTATCCTTCTATACCATACTCGCTATCCACATTAACAAAAATTGTCATGACATCTGCAAGCTCACTAATCAAAGCATCTATATTGTAATACATATTTATGATTTGGATGACAAACTATACCTGTTCCAGCACTGATACTTTTGGAACATCAATGGTGTCAGGCCGCCAGTCAGAAATACACTGCTCTACACCATACTGCCTCTCATTACCAAGCCAATGTTTTATCGAATTTACCAACTCATGTGACTTAATCTTCTGAACCAGCTTCCCATGAGAGGACAATGCTTTACTCAACATCCAAATGTCTAGTCTCAAGATACTTACCCATACATTGAGATTAAACATATCAGTTGCAGGATGGCAGGGTTGCTGCAGTCACAGTAATGTCAGCGTTGCTTCTGGTACTGACCCGGGAGAAGTGGAGAGTGGAACTGCGCCTTGCAGAGCTCCTCCATAGAATCCTACAGCCCAGTCATTGTGCTGATGGCCACATACAGGTTTAAATGCCTGTAGGTTTAAATTGGAGAACCCACAGAGGCTCAAGATGCCGGTGTTCAAGCTCAACAGTCCAGACCACACAGTTCCGGGGGTGGGGGTGGGGGTGGGGTGGGGGTGGGGGTGGAGGTGTGGGGGGTAGTGGAGCAGACTAGCGCAGGACACCAAGTACAAGAAGCCTGGGAGAAGGAGAGATGGGGTAAGAGACCACAGCAGTGAATCAAAGAGAGAGAATTAAAGTAAACAAATTTTGTGTATTTATGTACAGTGAAAACAAAGGAACTTTCACCTTTGTGGGGACTCCTAGGTTTCTCTTCCCTTCCCAAGAGATACCACTGAAAAGCATGGCAGGATGCTGAGTTTAAATAGAATATTCCAACCATTGCCTTAGCTACCAGGCAATTCACTGGAAGCAAAATGAATGGGTGGAACGGTTGGCGTGCGATTAGCACAAAACCTTTACAACTCTAGCGATCGTGTCAGGGGTTTGAATCCCACACTGTCTGCAAGGAGTTTGTACGTTCATCCCGTGTCTATGTGGGTTTTCCCCAGGGGCTCCAGTTTCAAAACAGGATTTGAGAATTACCAGTAGTTCCTACCCTTCAAAATGTACCAGAAGTGTAGGTCAATCAGGTGTAATTGGGCGACATGAACTCATGGGCTTGAATGCCCTGTTAATGTGCTGCATGCCTAAATTTAAAAATTTGGAACTGAAACATTGAAATTGGGAGTGGGTATTTTCTCACCTGTCACGATTTTTGCCTGCTGCACCAAAGTAAATACTTACATAAACCCTATAGCTGCTCTATTGGTAAACTGCTATCATGTGTGTGCCTGATGCTGATAGACCAAGTGTGCCACCAATGCTCTCATGCATTTTAACTGGCCTCAGCCAGGCAGCGTTAAAGTTAAAGCAGTTGGTCTCAATACTCTGGAATCCTGCTGTATTCCCATCCCACGTCACAATCAAATATCTCCAATGGAAAAAGATTTTTGATGGGAGTATGTTTGGATTTGACTTTAACATTCTTCTTCAGTGGTGTAGCCAAGCAACCAATGTTTCTTGAGCCCACACAAAAAGAATGAAGTCATAGATAAGATAAATAAAATTCTATGCCACAATTCATTGCTACCAGAGAGAAGGATTTTTTGAAAAAGCAAATCCACAATACACAAATGTGCCAAATGAATCTAACTCCGTTACTTCCACATTTCCTAAAATGACTGAATTTAGTTTCAATTGTGGAGCTGATGGACGCTGCTAAGCTGATTCGTGGTAATAAATTCCTATGGGCGACTGCACACACTTTCTTCTAATTAACAAAATATTGTGCAACTTTGGCAATGTTTGCAGAAAATAGTATTGTTGTGCCGTCTAATCACAATGCAAAAATGATGTTGAAGTCCATCTGTTGTGAATCAGGTTCTTCAACTGCAGCCAAATCTCACCATCAAATGTTCCATTACACCAAAAGAAAAATACCAGCAAAAACTACTGGGACATTTTCTTCTGATTTATGTATCTGTTTACAAAAGTTTGTAGAGTTTGAAATCAAAGTAATCACAGACACACCCACACACAGAGATTCACAAGGGTTCCTTACATATGTACATTATATGCCTATGTAATAATTCTGAGGAGATAGGCAAGTAGTTTTGTTTTCACCAAACAAAGAGAACAGACTTCAGTAGATTGCACTAAAAGTATCGGTAAGAATTACCGGTAATTCTAAAATCTTGTTTGGCTGTAGCCAAAACTCCCAAAGCTGGTTATGTCAAGTGGGCAGGTCTGTGGCACCAGGCCACAGCAAGTAAGACTGCAGGAAGGAGGGAAATAATAATCAAGGGAAGTAAAGAAACAAACTATTTGCCTAGATTTATTTAATCTTTGAAATGCAGATGTTAATGGCAATTACTGCATTTACTCATCAAGGAAAAAATGGAGACCTTTCCAAGCTTTAAGATAATCGACATGAGAACCAGAGTTTTAAAGTTACCTTAAAGGTTTGGAACATAGGGCCTAAAATTATAGTAGGTTCAATGACAACATTAAAAATGGAATCTCATTGTTTCTCCAGATGTGCTACTTAAGTGTTCTGCCTCTCTGAAAAAATAGTGGTGAACATCCATACTGAACAACTACAATTTTGTATGATCAAAATGTGTCTCAGTTTAGGGTAAACTACAACTAGCAAAACATCCACGCTTTCTGAGGTGACTCCAACCAAAGAAAAGGCCAATCCAACCAAGAATGTATTAATCTCTAAAATTAGTAAACAGTAATAACAGAATTAGTCATGGCCTAAATTCCCTCAATATATCCTTAGATGGATATAATATAACTTTTAAAAACTGACTGCCTAGCTTTAACGATCAAAAGGGGTAAGTGGAGAAACTGCAAAACTGATCAAATTTTAAAAGAAATGTAGATTTCTTCTTTGCACACAAATGAACTTGGGTAAAGAGCCTTGCTCCTTCCACAAACAATTGTACTGTGTGTTGGCTCCAATAGCTCAATGGTTAGAGCGATGGTCTTGCAAACCAGGAGTCAGGAGTTTGTTCCTCGCTGGGGCCTCATTTTTGTGAGGGGCACTGGACAATGTGGTGACTCTGTCTTCCTTAGGGCAAACAAAGTTATAGGATTTTCATGCATGTTACATTCTAAATGTAGTATTAAGAGATAATAATGGAACTTTTACGTTTACTGTATATTATCATCAAAAGAAATCAAGGCACCAATGCTCAATATTATTAGCGATTGTGTTTCCTTATGTTCCAAAATGGCTATGATCTATTATTTTTAGAAATTATCTCACAATGGATTAGCCTTGGGCTAAGAGATAAGAGTTGTTCCACAACTAGTTCCACCTCTAGCAAAACTTTTCCAGTGCAGATACAATGGCATCAACCTAACAATATGGAAAGTTTCCCAGTTATGCTCTGACCATGATAAACAGGGCAGATGCAATTCAATTAATCAATGCACAAGCAGTCTGCTCTCAATTATCAATGAACTGATGGAAGGTGTCATCACTAGTATCTGCTCACCAATAATCTGCATACTGACGTTAAGTGTCAGTTTGGCAGGACACACATCTCCAGCCTTCACAACTGCCTTGATATTGTGTAACTTTCAGAAATAAGGTTAGGAGAGAATATAAACACAGTATTTGATCAGCATCAAGGAGGCCTGACAAAATTTAAGATAATCCCATTGCTGAAGTCATGCTTTGAACAAATGGTATTGATTGTTGTAGATCAATCATAACAACCCCAGAACTCCATTCTCAATGTTATTTAGCACACTGTGACCACTGGAATTGCAGTGGACACAACAAAATAACCAGACAAGGCATTCTTAGAGTGAATCAAACGAATTTACACTGCATCACTAGCACAAATTTTTAAAAGCCAGAATCATGTGCTCGACACGCACTGACGTCGTCACGCACTGACGTCAACATGGCCGGTTTGATGCCTCCTGGGAGTTGTAGTGCTCCTATAATGCCACTGCACTGCCCAAACCCAATCCCACTCGCTGCCCAGAACCGGCAGAAAGGTTTGTCTGTCTTTTAGGTTGCCAATCTCTATGCGGATTGTTGGCTGTGGCAGTGGGGAATACTTGTCCACATGAGCTGGTTTAAGCCTGTCAATGGTGAAAGACTGTGGCTTCCCTCAGATAACCAAAATACAGGTCGACCTAGTTTATCTGAGTATCCTTCACAGATGCCCTAGGTTGACCATGTGTTCCCCTTCGGATGAATGCATATTTGCAATTTTTGAGGTCTTCAGGCAAAAAGGAAGAGCATTCTCCATGTGACGGTGGTATAGGGGTCAATTTTCCTACAGTCTCCCTTAGCCTGCTCAACAGTTCCTTAGGGTCATTGCTGGAGTTGTAAATGGTAGGGGTTGTTTTTCCAGACTCTTTTGTGTAGTCTTCCAAAGGCGCTATTTGCCTTGGCGAGTCTGTTGTCTATCTCATTGTCGATCCTTGCATCTGATGAAATGGTGCAGCCGAGATAGGTAAACTGGTTGACCGTTTTGAGTTTTGTGTGCCCGATGGAGATGTGGGGGGGCTGGTAGTCATGGTGGGGAGCTGGCTGATGGAGGACCTCAGTTTTCTTCAGGCTGACTTCCAGGCCAAACATTTTGGCAGTTTCCGCAAAGCAGGACGTCAAGCGCTGAAGAGCTGGCTCTGAATGGGCAACTAAAGCGGCATCATCTGCAAAGAGTAGTTCACGGACAAGTTTCTCTTGTGTCTTGCAGGCGCCTCAGATTGAAGAGACTGCCATCCGTGCGGTACCGGATGTAAACAGCGTCTTCATTGTTGGGGTCTTTCATGGCTTGGTTCAGCATCATGCTGAAGAAGATTGAAAAGAGGGTTGGTGCGAGAACACAGCCATGCTTCACGCCATTGTTAATGGAGAAGGGTTCAGAACCAACTGAAAAACTGAAAAACCTCACAAAGATAAGCGTATACAGAGCCGTTGTCATACCCACACTCCTGTTCGGCTCCGAATCATGGGTCCTCTACCGGCACCACCTACGGCTCCTAGAACGCTTCCACCAGCGTTGTCTCCGCTCCATCCTCAACATCCATTGGAGCGCTCACACCCCTAACGTCGAGGTACTCGAGATGGCAGAGGTCGACAGCATCGAGTCCACGCTGCTGAAGATCCAGCTGCGCTGGATGGGTCACGTCTCCAGAATGGAGGACCATCGCCTTCCCAAGATCGTATTATATGGCGAGCTCTCCACTGGCCACCGTGACAGAGGTGCACCAAAGAAAAGGTACAAGGACTGCCTAAAGAAATCTCTTGGTGCCTGCCACATTGACCACCGCCAGTGGGCTGATAACGCCTCAAACCGTGCATCTTGGCGCCTCACAGTTTGGCGGGCAGCAGCCTCCTTTGAAGAAGACCGCAGAGCCCACCTCACTGACAAAAGGCAAAGGAGGAAAAACCCAACACCCAACCCCAACCAACCAATTTTCCCTTGCAACCGCTGCAATCGTGTCTGCCTGTCCCGCATCGGACTGGTCAGCCACAAACGAGCCTGCAGCTGACGTGGACTTTTTTACCCCCTCCATAAATCTTCGTCCGCGAAGCCAAGCCAAAGAAGAAGAAATGGTAGGGGACAACTCCCCTGGAACCACCAATCATGCGCTGTACACAAGCTCTGCAGATGAAGTTTGGAGGTCCTCCTTTGGAGTTGTTCTAATGCCCAGTAAGACTCAGGGCAGTTCATCAGCCTAGTTTGGGCCCTCTAACCAAGCCATCAAGGCTGACTTGAGATATCGTATAATGAATTGTTATACTGAGCAAGTAAGACAAGGCCATCCACAGCGAGGAAGTAAATTGTGGTCTTCTATCTGAAGTAACGTGCCAGTAAACTAAAATGAGTTACCCAGGAATTGAGGAATGCCTGAGCACAAGTGTCTGCAGTAGCATCTACCACAGATATGGCTCAGGCCACCATGTAAACCTGTCTATTACTGTAAAAAGATAACAGTATCCTCTTGAAACAGGAAGCAGACCAACAATGTCCACTTGGACAGGAGCTAAAACTTCTTCTTTGGCTTGGCTTCGCGGACGAAGATTTATGGAGGGGGTAAAAAAGTCCACGTCAGCTGCAGGCTCGTTTGTGGCTGACAAGTCCGATGCGGGACAGGCAGACACGATTGCAGCGGTTGCAGGGGAAAATTGGTTGGTTGGGGTTGGTGTTGGGTTTTTCCTCCTTTGCCTTTTGTCAGTGAGGTAGGCTCTGCGGTCTTCTTCAAAGGAGGTTGCTGCCCGCCAAACTGTGAGGCGCCAAGATGCACGGTTTGAGGCGATATCAGCCCACTGGCGGTGGTCAATGTGGCAGGCACCATGAGATTTCTTTAGGCAGTCCTTGTACCTTTTCTTTGGTGCACCTCTGTCACGGTGGCCAGTGGAGAGCTCGCCATATAACACGATCTTGGGAAGGCGATGGTCCTCCATTCTGGAGACGTGACCCATCCAGCGCAGCTGGATCTTCAGCAGCGTGGACTCGATGCTGTCGACCTCTGCCATCTCGAGTACTTCGACGTTAGGGATGTAAGCGCTCCAATGGATGTTGAGGATGGAGCGGAGACAACGCTGGTGGAAGCGTTCTAGGAGCCGTAGGTGGTGCCGGTAGAGGACCCATGATTCGGAGCCGAACAGGAGTGTGGGTATGACAACGGCTCTGTATACGCTTATCTTTGTGAGGTTTTTCAGTTGGTTGTTTTTCCAGACTCTTTTGTGTAGTCTTCCAAAGGCGCTATTTGCCTTGGCGAGTCTGTTGTCTATCTCATTGTCGATCCTTGCATCTGATGAAATGGTGCAGCCGAGATAGGTAAACTGGTTGACCGTTTTGAGTTTTGTGTGCCCGATGGAGATGTGGGGGGGCTGGTAATCATGGTGGGGAGCTGGCTGATGGAGGACCTCAGTTTTCTTCAGGCTGACTTCCAGGCCAAACATTTTGGCAGTTTCCGCAAAGCAGGACGTCAAGCGCTGAAGAGCTGGCTCTGAATGGGCAACTAAAGCGGCATCGTCTGCAAAGAGTAGTTCACGGACAAGTTTCTCTTGTGTCTTGGTGTGAGCTTGCAGGCGCCTCAGATTGAAGAGACTGCCATCCGTGCGGTACCGGATGTAAACAGCGTCTTCATTGTTGGGGTCTTTCCTCAACCGATGGTCAGAACACTTCCAATCTCTTTTCAGTGCCAACCGCTCAGTACAAGATTCCGCCCTGCTCCAGCTCCCTCAACAGCCCCTAAGGCTAGAGCTGGATGAGGTTCCCACCCTGGATGAGACATATAAGGCAATCGAACAACTGAAAAGTGGCAAAGCAGCAGGTATGGATGGAATCCCCACAGAAGTCTGGAAGGCTGGCGGCAAAACTCTGCATGCCAAACTGCATGAGTTTTTCAAGCTTTGTTGGGACCAAGGTAAACTGCCTCAGGATCTTCGTGATGCCACCATCATCACCCTGTATAAAAACAAAGGCGAGAAATCAGACTGCTCAAACTACAGGGGAATCACGTTGCTCTCCATTGCAGGCAAAATCTTCGCTAGGATTCTACTAAATAGAATAATACCTAGTGTCGCCGAGAATATTCTCCCAGAATCACAGTGCGGCTTTCGCGCAAACAGAGGAACTACTGACATGGTCTTTGCCCTCAGACAGCTCCAAGAAAAGTGCAGAGAACAAAACAAAGGACTCTACATCACCTTTGTTGACCTCACCAAAGCCTTCGACACCGTGAGCAGGAAATGGCTTTGGCAAATACTAGAGCACATCGGATGTCCCCCAAAGTTCCTCAACATGATTATCCAACTGCACGAAAAC